>NC_086106.1:37195935-37366561 GCF_963921235.1 Mobula hypostoma | reverse complement strand
TTTACAAAAAGCAGCCCAGCACATGCAGAGACAGTCGACTTTACAAAAAGCACAGCCCAGCACGTGCAGAGACAGTCGAGTTTACAAAAAGCAGCCCAACACATGCAGAGACAGTCGAGTTTACAAAAAGCACAGCCCAGCACGTGCAGAGACAGTCGAGTTTACAAAAAGCACAGCCCAGCACGTGCAGAGACAGTCGAGTTTACAAAAAGCAGCCCAGCACGTGCAGAGACAGTCGAGTTTACAAAAAGCAGCCCAGCACATGCAGAGACAGTCGAGTTTACAAAAAGCACAGCCCAGCACATGCAGAGACAGTCGAGTTTACAAAAAGCAGCCCAGCACATGCAGAGACAGTCGAGTTTACAAAAAGCAGCCCAGCACGTGCAGAGACAGTCGAGTTTACAAAAAGCACAGCCCAGCACATGCAGAGACAGTCGAGTTTACAAAAAGCAGCCCAGCACGTGCAGAGACAGTCGAGTTTACAAAAAGCAGCCCAGCACGTGCAGAGACAGTCGAGTTTACACAAAGCACAGCCCAGCACGTGCAGAGACAGTCGAGTTTACAAAAAGCACAGCCCAGCACATGCAGAGACAGTCGAGTTTACAAAAAGCAGCCCAGCACATGCAGAGACAGTCGAGTTTACAAAAAGCAGCCCAGCACATGCAGAGACAGTCGAGTTTACAAAAAGCAGCCCAGCACGTGCAGAGACAGTCGAGTTTACAAAAAGCAGCCCAGCACATGCAGAGACAGTCGAGTTTACAAAAAGCACAGCCCAGCACATGCAGAGACAGTCGAGTTTACAAAAAGCACAGCCCAGCATGTGCAGAGACAGTCGAGTTTACAAAAAGCACAGCCCAGCACGTGCAGAGACAGTCGAGTTTACAAAAAGCAGCCCAGCACGTGCAGAGACAGTCGAGTTTACAAAAAGCAGCCCAGCACATGCAGAGACAGTCGAGTTTACAAAAAGCACAGCCCAGCACGTGCAGAGACAGTCGAGTTTACACCCAGCACGTGCAGAGACAGTCAGGAACCAGCCAAAGCAGCCAGCACGTGCAGAGACAGTCGAGTTTACAAAAAGCACAGCCCAGCACGTGCAGAGACAGTCGAGTTTACAAAAAGCACAGCCCAGCACGTGCAGAGACAGTCGAGTTTACAAAAAGCAGCCCAGCACGTGCAGAGACAGTCGAGTTTACAAAAAGCAGCCCAGCACATGCAGAGACAGTCGAGTTTACAAAAAGCACAGCCCAGCACGTGCAGAGACAGTCGAGTTTACAAAAAGCAGCCCAGCACGTGCAGAGACAGTCGAGTTTCCAAAAAGCAGCCCAGCACGTGCAGAGACAGTGAGTTTACAAAAAGCAGCCCATGCAGAGACAGTCGAGTTTACAGCCCAGACGGTCGAGTTTACAAAAAGCAGCCCAGCACGTGCAGAGACAGTCGAGTTTACAAAAAGCACAGCCCAGCACGTGCAGAGACAGTCGAGTTTACAAAAAGCACAGCCCAGCACGTGCAGAGACAGTCGAGTTTACAAAAAGCACAGCCCAGCACGTGCAGAGACAGTCGAGTTTACAAAAAGCACAGCCCAGCACGTGCAGAGACAGTCGAGTTTACAGCAAAAGACAGCCCAGCACATGCAGAGACAGTCGAGTTTACAAAAAGCACAGCCCAGCACGTGCAGAGACAGTCGAGTTTACAAAAAGCACAGCCCAGCACGTGCAGAGACAGTCGAGTTTACAAAAAGCAGCAGCCCAGCACGTGCAGAGACAGTCGAGTTTACAAAAAGCAGCCCAGCACGTGCAGAGACAGTCGAGTTTACAAAAAGCACAGCCCAGCACGTGCAGAGACAGTCGAGTTTACAAAAAGCACAGCCCAGCACGTGCAGAGACAGTCGAGTTTACAAAAAGCAGCCCAGCACGTGCAGAGACAGTCGAGTTTACAAAAAGCAGCCCAGCACGTGCAGAGACAGTCGAGTTTTACAAAAAGTTTACAGCCCAGCACGTGCAGAGACAGTCGAGTTTACAAAAAGCACAGCCCAGCACGTGCAGAGACAGTGCAGAGACAGTCGAGTTTACAAAAAGCAGCCCAACGTGCACAGTTTGCAGAGACAGTCGAGTTTACAAAAAGCACAGCCCAGCACGTGCAGAGACAGTCGAGTTTACAAAAAGCACAGCCCAGCACGTGCAGAGACAGTCGAGTTTACAAAAAGCAGCCCAGCACATGCAGAGACAGTCGAGTTTACAAAAAGTTTACAAAAACAGCCCAGCACATGCAGAGACAGTCGAGTTTACAAAAAGCAGCCCAGCACGTGCAGAGACCGAGTTTACAGCACGTGCAGAGACAGTCGAGTTTACAAAAAGCACAGCCCAGCACGTGCAGAGACAGTCGAGTTTACAAAAAGCAGCCCAGCACGTGCAGAGACAGTCGAGTTTACAAAAAGCAGCCCAGCACGTGCAGAGACAGTCGAGTTTACAAAAAGCAGCCCAGCACGTGCAGAGACAGTCGAGTTTACAAAAAGCAGCCCAGCACGTGCAGAGACAGTCGAGTTTACAAAAAGCAGCCCAGCACGTGCAGAGACAGTCGAGTTTACAAAAAGCACAGCCCAGCACGTGCAGAGACAGTCGAGTTTACAAAAAGCACAGCCCAGCACGTGCAGAGACAGTCGAGTTTACAAAAAGCACAGCCCAGCACGTGCAGAGACAGTCGAGTTTACAAAAAAAGCAGCCCAGCACAGTCGAGTTTACAAAAAGCACGCCAGCATGCAGAGACAGTCGAGTTTACAAAAAGCACAGCCCAGCACGTGCAGAGACAGTCGAGTTTACAAAAAGTCAGCCCAGCCGTGCAGAGACAGTCGAGTTTACAAAAAGCACAGCCCAGTGCAGAGACAGTCGAGTTTACAAAAAGCAGCCCAGCACGTGCAGAGACAGTCGAGTTTACAAAAAGCAAAAGCACAGCCCAGCACATGCAGAGACAGTCGAGTTTACAAAAAGCAGCCCAGCACGTGCAGAGACAGTCGAGTTTACAAAAAGCAGCAGTTTACAAAAAGCAGAGCAGACAGTCGAGTTTACAAAAAGCAACCCAGCACGTGCAGAGACAGTCGAGTTTAAAAAGCACAGCCCAGCACGTGCAGAGACAGTCGAGTTTACAAAAAGCAGCCAAGCACGTGCAGAGACAGTCGAGTTTACAAAAAGCACAGCCCAGCACGTGCAGAGACAGTCGAGTTTACAAAAAGCACAGCCCAGCACGTGCAGAGACAGTCGAGTTTACAAAAAGCAGCCCAGCACGTGCAGAGACAGTCGAGTTTACAAAAAGCAGCCCAGCACAGTGGTTTACAAAAAGCAGCCCAGCACATGCAAGACAGTTTACAAAAAGCACAGCCCAGCACGTGCAGAGACAGTCGAGTTTACAAAAAGCAGCCCAGCACATGCAGAGACAGTCGAGTTTACAAAAAGCACAGCCCAGCACGTGCAGAGACAGTCGAGTTTACAAAAAGCAAGCCCAGCACGTGCAGAGACAGTCGAGTTTACAAAGCAAGCACTGCAGAGACAGTCAGCAGCCCAGTGCAGAGACAGTCGAGTTTACAAAAAGCAGCCCAGCACGTGCAGAGACAGTCGAGTTTACAAAAAGCACAGCCCAGCACGTGCAGAGACAGTCGAGTTTACAAAAAGCAGCCCAGCACGTGCAGAGACAGTCGAGTTTACAAAAAGCAGCCCAGCACGTGCAGAGACAGTCGAGTTTACAAAAAGCACAGCCCAGCACGTGCAGAGACAGTCGAGTTTACAAAAAGCAGCCCAGCACGTGCAGAGACAGTCGAGTTTACAAAAAGCAGCCCAGCACGTGCAGAGACAGTCGAGTTTACAAAAAGCAGCCCAGCACGTGCAGAGACAGTCGAGTTTACAAAAAGCAGCAGCCCAGCACGTGCAGAGACAGTCGAGTTTACAAAAAGCAGCCCAGACATGCAGAGACAGTCGAGTTTACAAAAAGCACAGCCCAGACAGTCAGTTTACAAAAAGCAGCCCAGCACGTGCAGAGACAGTCGAGTTTACAAAAAGCAGCCCAGCACATGCAGAGACAGTCGAGTTTACAAAAAGCACAGCCCAGCACGTGCAGAGACAGTCGAGTTTACAAAAAGCACAGCCCAGCACGTGCAGAGACAGTCGAGTTTACAAAAAGCACAGCCCAGCACGTGCAGAGACAGTCGAGTTTACAAAAAGCACAGCCCAGCACGTGCAGAGACAGTCGAGTTTACAAAAAGCACAGCCCAGCACGTGCAGAGACAGTCGAGTTTACAAAAAGCAGCCCAGCACGTGCAGAGACAGTCGAGTTTACAAAAAGCAGCCCAGCACGTGCAGAGACAGTCGAGTTTACAAAAAGCAGCCCAGCACGTGCAGAGACAGTCGAGTTTACAAAAAGCAAGCCCAGCACGTGCAGAGACAGTCGAGTTTACAAAAAGCACAGCCCAGCACGTGCAGAGACAGTCGAGTTTACAAAAAGCAGCCAAGCACGTGCAGAGACAGTCGAGTTTACAAAAAGCACAGCCCAGCACGTGCAGAGACAGTCGAGTTTACAAAAAGCACAGCCCAGCACGTGCAGAGGCAGTCGAGTTTACAAAAAGCAGCCCAGCACATGCAGAGACAGTCGAGTTTACAAAAAGCAGCCCAGCACGTGCAGAGACAGTCGAGTTTACAAAAAGCACAGCCCAGCACGTGCAGAGACAGTCGAGTTTACAAAAAGCAGCCCAGCACGTACAGAGACAGTCGAGTTTCAAAAGCAGCCCAGCACGTGCAGAGACAGTCGAGTTTACAAAAAGACAGTCGAGTTTACAAAAAGCAGCCCAGCACGTGCAGAGACAGTCGAGTTTACAAAAAGCACAGCCCAGCACGTGCAGAGACAGTCGAGTTTACAAAAAGCAGCCCAGCACGTGCAGAGACAGTCGAGTTTACAAAAAGCACAGCCCAGCACGTGCAGAGGCAGTCGAGTTTACAAAAAGCACAGCCCAGCACGTGCAGAGACAGTCCAGTTTACAAAAAGCAGCCCAGCACATCCAGAGACAGTCGAGTTTACAAAAAGCAGCCCAGCACATGCAGAGACAGTCGACTTTACAAAAAGCACAGCCCAGCACGTGCAGAGACAGTCGAGTTTACAAAAAGCAGCCCAACACATGCAGAGACAGTCGAGTTTACAAAAAGCAGCCCAGCAGTGCAGAGACAGTCGAGTTTACAAAAAGCGAGTTTACAAAAAGCACAGCCCAGCACGTGCAGAGACAGTCGAGTATTACAAAAAGCACAGCCCAGCACGTGCAGAGACAGTCGAGTTTACAAAAAGCAGCCCAGCACGTGCAGAGACAGTCGAGTTTACAAAAAGCAGCCCAGCACAAGCAGAGACAGTCGAGTTTGCAAAAAGCACAGCCCAGCACATGCAGAGACAGTCGAGTTTACAAAAAGCAGCCCAGCACATGCAGAGACAGTCGAGTTTACAAAAAGCAGCCCAGCACATGCAGAGACAGTCGAGTTTACAAAAAGCACAGCCCAGCACGTGCAGAGACAGTCGAGTTTACAAAAAGCACAGCCCAGCACGTGCAGAGACAGTCGAGTTTACAAAAAGCACAGCCCAGCACGTGCAGAGACAGTCGAGTTTACAAAAAGCAGCCCAGCACGTGCAGAGACAGTCGAGTTTACAAAAAGCAGCCCAGCACGTGCAGAGACAGTCGAGTTTACAAAAAGCAGCCCAGCACGTGCAGAGACAGTCGAGTTTACAAAAAGCAACCCAGCACGTGCAGAGACAGTCGAGTTTACAAAAAGCACAGCCCAGCACGTGCAGAGACAGTCGAGTTTACAAAAAGCAGCCAAGCACGTGCAGAGACAGTCGAGTTTACAAAAAGCACAGCCCAGCACGTGCAGAGACAGTCGAGTTTACAAAAAGCACAGCCCAGCACGTGCAGAGACAGTCCAGTTTACAAAAAGCAGCCCAGCACATCCAGAGACAGTCGAGTTTACAAAAAGCAGCCCAGCACATGCAGAGACAGTCGACTTTACAAAAAGCACAGCCCAGCACGTGCAGAGACAGTCGAGTTTACAAAAAGCAGCCCAACACATGCAGAGACAGTCGAGTTTACAAAAAGCACAGCCCAGCACGTGCAGAGACAGTCGAGTTTACAAAAAGCACAGCCCAGCACGTGCAGAGACAGTCCAGTTTACAAAAAGCAGCCCAGCACATCCAGAGACAGTCGAGTTTACAAAAAGCAGCCCAGCACATGCAGAGACAGTCGAGTTTGCAAAAAGCACAGCCCAGCACATGCAGAGACAGTCGAGTTTACAAAAAGCCCAGCCCAGCACGTGCAGAGACAGTCGAGTTTACAAAAAGCAGCCCAGCACGTGCAGAGACAGTCGAGTTTACAAAAAGCACAGCCCAGCACATGCAGAGACAGTCGAGTTTACAAAAAGCAGCCCAGCACGTGCAGAGACAGTCGAGTTTACAAAAAGCAGCCCAGCACGTGCAGAGACAGTCGAGTTTACAAAAAGCAGCCCAGCACGTGCAGAGACAGTCGAGTTTACAAAAAGCAACCCAGCACGTGCAGAGACAGTCGAGTTTACAAAAAGCACAGCCCAGCACGTGCAGAGACAGTCGAGTTTACAAAAAGCAGCCAAGCACGTGCAGAGACAGTCGAGTTTACAAAAAGCACAGCCCAGCACGTGCAGAGACAGTCGAGTTTACAAAAAGCACAGCCCAGCACGTGCAGAGACAGTCCAGTTTACAAAAAGCAGCCCAGCACATCCAGAGACAGTCGAGTTTACAAAAAGCAGCCCAGCACATGCAGAGACAGTCGACTTTACAAAAAGCACAGCCCAGCACGTGCAGAGACAGTCGAGTTTACAAAAAGCAGCCCAACACATGCAGAGACAGTCGAGTTTACAAAAAGCACAGCCCAGCACGTGCAGAGACAGTCGAGTTTACAAAAAGCACAGCCCAGCACGTGCAGAGACAGTCGAGTTTACAAAAAGCAGCCCAGCACGTGCAGAGACAGTCGAGTTTACAAAAAGCAGCCCAGCACATGCAGAGACAGTCGAGTTTGCAAAAAGCACAGCCCAGCACATGCAGAGACAGTCGAGTTTACAAAAAGCAGCCCAGCACGTGCAGAGACAGTCGAGTTTACAAAAAGCAGCCCAGCACATGCAGAGACAGTCGAGTTTACAAAAAGCACAGCCCAGCACGTGCAGAGACAGTCGAGTTTACAAAAAGCAGCCCAGCACATGCAGAGACAGTCGAGTTTACAAAAAGCACAGCCCAGCACGTGCAGAGACAGTCGAGTTTACAAAAAGCACAGCCCAGCACGTGCAGAGACAGTCGAGTTTACAAAAAGCAGCCCAGCACGTGCAGAGACAGTCGAGTTTACAAAAAGCAGCCCAGCACATGCAGAGACAGTCGAGTTTACAAAAAGCACAGCCCAGCACGTGCAGAGACAGTCGAGTTTACAAAAAGCAGCCCAGCACGTGCAGAGACAGTCGAGTTTACAAAAAGCACAGCCCAGCACATGCAGAGACAGTCGAGTTTACAAAAAGCACAGCCCAGCACGTGCAGAGACAGTCGAGTTTACAAAAAGCACAGCCCAGCACGTGCAGAGACAGTCGAGTTTACAAAAAGCAGCCCAGCACGTGCAGAGACAGTCGAGTTTACAAAAAGCACAGCCCAGCACATGCAGAGACAGTCGAGTTTACAAAAAGCACAGCCCAGCACATGCAGAGACAGTCGAGTTTACAAAAAGCAGCCCAGCACGTGCAGAGACAGTCGAGTTTACAAAAAGCACAGCCCAGCACATGCAGAGACAGTCGAGTTTACAAAAAGCACAGCCCAGCATGTGCAGAGACAGTCGAGTTTACAAAAAGCACAGCCCAGCACGTGCAGAGACAGTCGAGTTTACAAAAAGCACAGCCCAGCACGTGCAGAGACAGTCGAGTTTACAAAAAGCAGCCCAGCACGTGCAGAGACAGTCGAGTTTACAAAAAGCAGCCCAGCACGTGCAGAGACAGTCGAGTTTACAAAAAGCAGCCCAGCACGTGCGAGACAGTCGAGTTTACAAAAAGCAACCCAGCACGTGCAGAGACAGTCGAGTTTACAAAAAGCACAGCCCAGCACGTGCAGAGACAGTCGAGTTTACAAAAAGCAGCCAAGCACGTGCAGAGACAGTCGAGTTTACAAAAAGCACAGCCCAGCACGTGCAGAGACAGTCGAGTTTACAAAAAGCACAGCCCAGCACGTGCAGAGACAGTCCAGTTTACAAAAAGCAGCCCAGCACATCCAGAGACAGTCGAGTTTACAAAAAGCAGCCCAGCACATGCAGAGACAGTCGACTTTACAAAAAGCACAGCCCAGCACGTGCAGAGACAGTCGAGTTTACAAAAAGCAGCCCAACACATGCAAAGACAGTCGAGTTTACAAAAAGCACAGCCCAGCACGTGCAGAGACAGTCGAGTATTACAAAAAGCACAGCCCAGCACGTGCAGAGACAGTCGAGTTTACAAAAAGCAGCCCAGCACGTGCAGAGACAGTCGAGTTTACAAAAAGCAGCCCAGCACATGCAGAGACAGTCGAGTTTGCAAAAAGCACAGCCCAGCACATGCAGAGACAGTCGAGTTTACAAAAAGCAGCCCAGCACATGCAGAGACAGTCGAGTTTACAAAAAGCAGCCCAGCACATGCAGAGACAGTCGAGTTTACAAAAAGCACAGCCCAGCACGTGCAGAGACAGTCGAGTTTACAAAAAGCAGCCCAGCACGTGCAGAGACAGTCGAGTTTACAAAAAGCACAGCCCAGCACAGTGCAGAGACAGTCGAGTTTACAAAAAGCAGCCCAGCACGTGCAGAGACAGTCGAGTTTACAAAAAGCAGCCCAGCACGTGCAGAGACAGTCGAGTTTACAAAAAGCACAGCCCAGCACGTGCAGAGACAGTCGAGTTTACAAAAAGCAGCCCAGCACGTGCAGAGACAGTCGAGTTTACAAAAAGCAGCCAAGCACGTGCAGAGACAGTCGAGTTTACAAAAAGCAACCCAGCACGTGCAGAGACAGTCGAGTTTACAAAAAGCACAGCCCAGCACGTGCAGAGACAGTCGAGTTTACAAAAAGCAGCCAAGCACGTGCAGAGACAGTCGAGTTTACAAAAAGCACAGCCCAGCACGTGCAGAGACAGTCGAGTTTACAAAAAGCACAGCCCAGCACGTGCAGAGACAGTCCAGTTTACAAAAAGCAGCCCAGCACATCCAGAGACAGTCGAGTTTACAAAAAGCAGCCCAGCACATGCAGAGACAGTCGACTTTACAAAAAGCACAGCCCAGCACGTGCAGAGACAGTCGAGTTTACAAAAAGCAGCCCAACACATGCAGAGACAGTCGAGTTTACAAAAAGCACAGCCCAGCACGTGCAGAGACAGTCGAGTTTACAAAAAGCACAGCCCAGCACGTGCAGAGACAGTCGAGTTTACAAAAAGCAGCCCAGCACGTGCAGAGACAGTCGAGTTTACAAAAAGCAGCCCAGCACATGCAGAGACAGTCGAGTTTACAAAAAGCACAGCCCAGCACATGCAGAGACAGTCGAGTTTACAAAAAGCAGCCCAGCACGTGCAGAGACAGTCGAGTTTACAAAAAGCACAGCCCAGCACATGCAGAGACAGTCGAGTTTACAAAAAGCAGCCCAGCACGTGCAGAGACAGTCGAGTTTACAAAAAGCAGCCCATCACGTGCAGAGACAGTCGAGTTTACAAAAAGCAGCCCAGCACGTGCAGAGACAGTCGAGTTTACAAAAAGCACAGCCCAGCACGTGCAGAGACAGTCGAGTTTACAAAAAGCACAGCCCAGCACGTGCAGAGACAGTCGAGTTTACAAAAAGCAGCCAAGCACGTGCAGAGACAGTCGAGTTTACAAAAAACAGCCCAGCACATGCAGAGACAGTCGAGTTTACAAAAAGCACAGCCCAGCACGTGCAGAGACAGTCGAGTTTACAAAAAGCACAGCCCAGCACATGCAGAGACAGTCGAGTTTACAAAAAGCAGCCCAGCACGTGCAGAGACAGTCGAGTTTACAAAAAGCAGCCCAGCACATGCAGAGACAGTCGAGTTTACAAAAAGCACAGCCCAGCACGTGCAGAGACAGTCGAGTTTACAAAAAGCAGCCCAGCACATGCAGAGACAGTCGAGTTTACAAAAAGCACAGCCCAGCACGTGCAGAGACAGTCGAGTTTACAAAAAGCACAGCCCAGCACATGCAGAGACAGTCGAGTTTACAAAAAGCAGCCCAGCACATGCAGAGACAGTCGAGTTTACAAAAAGCAGCCCAGCACATGCAGAGACAGTCGAGTTTACAAAAAGCAGCCCAGCACGTGCAGAGACAGTCGAGTTTACAAAAAGCAGCCCAGCACGTGCAGAGACAGTCGAGTTTACAAAAAGCAGCCCAGCACGTGCAGAGACAGTCGAGTTTACAAAAAGCACAGCCCAGCACATGCAGAGACAGTCGAGTTTACAAAAAGCACAGCCCAGCATGTGCAGAGACAGTCGAGTTTACAAAAAGCAGCCCAGCACGTGCAGAGACAGTCGAGTTTACAAAAAGCAGCCCAGCACGTGCAGAGACAGTCGAGTTTACAAAAAGCAGCCCAGCACGTGCAGAGACAGTCGAGTTTACAAAAAGCAGCCCAACACATGCAGAGACAGTCGAGTTTACAAAAAGCACAGCCCAGCACGTGCAGAGACAGTCCAGTTTACAAAAAGCAGCCCAGCACATCCAGAGACAGTCGAGTTTACAAAAAGCAGCCCAGCACATGCAGAGACAGTCGACTTTACAAAAAGCACAGCCCAGCACGTGCAGAGACAGTCGAGTTTACAAAAAGCACAGCCCAGCACGTGCAGAGACAGTCGAGTTTACAAAAAGCAGCCCAGCACGTGCAGAGACAGTCGAGTTTACAAAAAGCAGCCCAGCACGTGCAGAGACAGTCGAGTTTACAAAAAGCAGCCCAGCACGTGCAGAGACAGTGGAGTTTACAAAAAGCAGCCCAGCACGTGCAGAGACAGTCGAGTTTACAAAAAGCAGCCCAGCACGTGCAGAGACAGTCGAGTTTACAAAAAGCACAGCCCAGCACATGCAGAGACAGTCGAGTTTACAAAAAGCAGCCCAGCACGTGCAGAGACAGTCGAGTTTACAAAAAGCACAGCCCAGCACGTGCAGAGACAGTCGAGTTTACAAAAAGCAGCCCAGCACGTGCAGAGACAGTCGAGTTTACAAAAAGCACAGCCCAGCACATGCAGAGACAGTCGAGTTTACAAAAAGCACAGCCCAGCACATGCAGAGACAGTCGAGTTTACAAAAAGCAGCCCAGCACGTGCAGAGACAGTCGAGTTTACAAAAAGCAGCCCAGCACATGCAGAGACAGTCGAGTTTACAAAAAGCACAGCCCAGCACGTGCAGAGACAGTCGAGTTTACAAAAAGCACAGCCCAGCACGTGCAGAGACAGTCGAGTTTACAAAAAGCAGCCCAGCACGTGCAGAGACAGTCGAGTTTACAAAAAGCACAGCCCAGCACATGCAGAGACAGTCGAGTTTACAAAAAGCACAGCCCAGCACATGCAGAGACAGTCGAGTTTACAAAAAGCAGCCCAGCACGTGCAGAGACAGTCGAGTTTACAAAAAGCAGCCCAGCACATGCAGAGACAGTCGAGTTTACAAAAAGCACAGCCCAGCACGTGCAGAGACAGTCGAGTTTACAAAAAGCACAGCCCAGCACGAGCAGAGACAGTCGAGTTTACAAAAAGCACAGCCCCGCACGTGCAGAGACAGTCGAGTTTACAAAAAGCAGCCCAGCACGTGCAGAGACAGTCGAGTTTACAAAAAGCAGCCCAGCACGTGCAGAGACAGTCGAGTTTACAAAAAGCAGCCCAGCACGTGCGAGACAGTCGAGTTTACAAAAAGCAACCCAGCACGTGCAGAGACAGTCGAGTTTACAAAAAGCACAGCCCAGCACGTGCAGAGACAGTCGAGTTTACAAAAAGCAGCCAAGCACGTGCAGAGACAGTCGAGTTTACAAAAAGCACAGCCCAGCACGTGCAGAGACAGTCGAGTTTACAAAAAGCACAGCCCAGCACGTGCAGAGACAGTCCAGTTTACAAAAAGCAGCCCAGCACATCCAGAGACAGTCGAGTTTACAAAAAGCAGCCCAGCACATGCAGAGACAGTCGAGTTTACAAAAAGCACAGCCCAGCACGTGCAGAGACAGTCGAGTTTACAAAAAGCAGCCCAACACATGCAAAGACAGTCGAGTTTACAAAAAGCACAGCCCAGCACGTGCAGAGACAGTCGAGTATTACAAAAAGCACAGCCCAGCACGTGCAGAGACAGTCGAGTTTACAAAAAGCAGCCCAGCACGTGCAGACACAGTCGAGTTTACAAAAAGCAGCCCAGCACATGCAGAGACAGTCGAGTTTGCAAAAAGCACAGCCCAGCACATGCAGAGACAGTCGAGTTTACAAAAAGCAGCCCAGCACATGCAGAGACAGTCGAGTTTACAAAAAGCAGCCCAGCACGTGCAGAGACAGTCGAGTTTACAAAAAGCACAGCCCAGCACATGCAGAGACAGTCGAGTTTACAAAAAGCACAGCCCAGCACGTGCAGAGACAGTCGAGTTTACAAAAAGCACAGCCCAGCACGTGCAGAGACAGTCGAGTTTACAAAAAGCAGCCCAGCACGTGCAGAGACAGTCGAGTTTACAAAAAGCAGCCCAGCACGTGCAGAGACAGTCGAGTTTACAAAAAGCAGCCCAGCACGTGCGAGACAGTCGAGTTTACAAAAAGCAACCCAGCACGTGCAGAGACAGTCGAGTTTACAAAAAGCACAGCCCAGCACGTGCAGAGACAGTCGAGTTTACAAAAAGCAGCCAAGCACGTGCAGAGACAGTCGAGTTTACAAAAAGCACAGCCCAGCACGTGCAGAGACAGTCCAGTTTACAAAAAGCAGCCCAGCACATCCAGAGACAGTCGAGTTTACAAAAAGCAGCCCAGCACATGCAGAGACAGTCGACTTTACAAAAAGCACAGCCCAGCACGTGCAGAGACAGTCGAGTTTACAAAAAGCAGCCCAACACATGCAGAGACAGTCGAGTTTACAAAAAGCACAGCCCAGCACGTGCAGAGACAGTCGAGTTTACAAAAAGCACAGCCCAGCACGTGCACAGACAGTCGAGTTTACAAAAAGCAGCCCAGCACGTGCAGAGACAGTCGAGTTTACAAAAAGCAGCCCAGCACATGCAGAGACAGTCGAGTTTGCAAAAAGCACAGCCCAGCACATGCAGAGACAGTCGAGTTTACAAAAAGCAGCCCAGCACGTGCAGAGACAGTCGAGTTTACAAAAAGCACAGCCCAGCACATGCAGAGACAGTCGAGTTTACAAAAAGCAGCCCAGCACGTGCAGAGACAGTCGAGTTTACAAAAAGCAGCCCAGCACGTGCAGAGACAGTCGAGTTTACAAAAAGCACAGCCCAGCACATGCAGAGACAGTCGAGTTTACAAAAAGCACAGCCCAGCACATGCAGAGACAGTCGAGTTTACAAAAAGCAGCCCAGCACGTGCAGAGACAGTCGAGTTTACAAAAAGCAGCCCAGCACATGCAGAGACAGTCGAGTTTACAAAAAGCACAGCCCAGCACGTGCAGAGACAGTCGAGTTTACAAAAAGCACAGCCCAGCACGTGCAGAGACAGTCGAGTTTACAAAAAGCAGCCCAGCACGTGCAGACACAGTCGAGTTTACAAAAAACAGCCCAGCACATGCAGAGACAGTCGAGTTTACAAAAAGCACAGCCCAGCACGTGCAGAGACAGTCGAGTTTACAAAAAGCAACCCAGCACATGCAGAGACAGTCGAGTTTACAAAAAGCAGCCCAGCACGTGCAGAGACAGTCGAGTTTACAAAAAGCACAGCCCAGCACATGCAGAGACAGTCGAGTTTACAAAAAGCAGCCCAGCACATGCAGAGACAGTCGAGTTTACAAAAAGCAGCCCAGCACATGCAGAGACAGTCGAGTTTACAAAAAGCACAGCCCAGCACGTGCAGAGACAGTCGAGTTTACAAAAAGCAGCCCAGCACGTGCAGAGACAGTCGAGTTTACAAAAAGCAGCCCAGCACGTGCAGAGACAGTCGAGTTTACAAAAAGCACAGCCCAGCACATGCAGAGACAGTCGAGTTTACAAAAAGCACAGCCCAGCACATGCAGAGACAGTCGAGTTTACAAAAAGCAGCCCAGCACATGCAGAGACAGTCGAGTTTACAAAAAGCAGCCCAGCACGTGCAGAGACAGTCGAGTTTACAAAAAACAGCCCAGCACATGCAGAGACAGTCGAGTTTACAAAAAGCACAGCCCAGCACGTGCAGAGACAGTCGAGTTTACAAAAAGCACAGCCCAGCACGTGCAGAGACAGTCCAGTTTACAAAAAGCAGCCCAGCACATCCAGAGACAGTCGAGTTTACAAAAAGCAGCCCAGCACATGCAGAGACAGTCGACTTTACAAAAAGCACAGCCCAGCACGTGCAGAGACAGTCGAGTTTACAAAAAGCACAGCCCAGCACGTGCAGAGACAGTCGAGTTTACAAAAAGCAGCCCAGCACGTGCAGAGACAGTCGAGTTTACAAAAAGCAGCCCAGCACGTGCAGAGACAGTCGAGTTTACAAAAAGCAGCCCAGCACGTGCAGAGACAGTCGAGTTTACAAAAAGCAGCCCAGCACGTGCAGAGACAGTCGAGTTTACAAAAAGCACAGCCCAGCACATGCAGAGACAGTCGAGTTTACAAAAAGCACAGCCCAGCACATGCAGAGACAGTCGAGTTTACAAAAAGCAGCCAAGCACGTGCAGAGACAGTCGAGTTTACAAAAAGCAGCCCAGCACATGCAGAGACAGTCGAGTTTACAAAAAGCACAGCCCAGCACGTGCAGAGACAGTCGAGTTTACAAAAAGCACAGCCCAGCACGTGCAGAGACAGTCGAGTTTACAAAAAGCAGCCCAGCACGTGCAGAGACAGTCGAGTTTACAAAAAGCAGCCCAGCACATGCAGAGACAGTCGAGTTTACAAAAAGCACAGCCCAGCACATGCAGAGACAGTCGAGTTTACAAAAAGCAGCCCATCACATGCAGAGACAGTCGAGTTTACAAAAAGCACAGCCCAGCACGTGCAGAGACAGTCGAGTTTACAAAAAGCACAGCCCAGCACATGCAGAGACAGTCGAGTTTACAAAAAGCAGCCCAGCACATGCAGAGACAGTCGAGTTTACAAAAAGCACAGCCCAGCACATGCAGAGACAGTCGAGTTTACAAAAAGCACAGCCCAGCACGTGCAGAGACAGTCGAGTTTACAAAAAGCAGCCCAGCACGTGCAGAGACAGTGGAGTTTACAAAAAGCAGCCCATCACGTACAGAGACAGTCGAGTTTACCAAAAGCAGCCCAGCACGTGCAGAGACAGTCGAGTTTACAAAAAGCACAGCCCAGCACATGCAGAGACAGTCGAGTTTACAAAAAGCAGCCCAGCACGTGCAGAGACAGTCGAGTTTACAAAAAGCAGCCCAGCACGTGCAGAGACAGTCGAGTTTACAAAAAGCAGCCCAGCACGTGCAGAGACAGTCGAGTTTACAAAAAGCACAGCCCAGCACATGCAGAGACAGTCGAGTTTACAAAAAGCACAGCCCAGCACATGCAGAGACAGTCAAGTTTACAAAAAGCAGCCAAGCACGTGCAGAGACAGTCGAGTTTACAAAAAACAGCCCAGCACATGCAGAGACAGTCGAGTTTACAAAAAGCACAGCCCAGCACGTGCAGAGACAGTCGAGTTTACAAAAAGCACAGCCCAGCACGTGCAGAGACAGTCGAGTTTACAAAAAGCAGCCCAGCACGTGCAGAGACAGTCGAGTTTACAAAAAGCAGCCCAGCACATGCAGAGACAGTCGAGTTTACAAAAAGCACAGCCCAGCACATGCAGAGACAGTCGAGTTTACAAAAAGCAACCCATCACATGCAGAGACAGTCGAGTTTACAAAAAGCAGCCCAGCACGTGCAGAGACAGTCGAGTTTACAAAAAGCACAGCCCAGCACATGCAGAGACAGTCGAGTTTACAAAAAGCAGCCCAGCACATGCAGAGACAGTCGAGTTTACAAAAAGCAGCCCAGCACATGCAGAGACAGTCGAGTTTACAAAAAGCAGCCCAGCACGTGCAGAGACAGTCGAGTTTACAAAAAGCAGCCCAGCACGTGCAGAGACAGTCGAGTTTACAAAAAGCAGCCCAGCACGTGCAGAGACAGTCGAGTTTACAAAAAGCACAGCCCAGCACATGCAGAGACAGTCGAGTTTACAAAAAGCACAGCCCAGCACATGCAGAGACAGTCGAGTTTACAAAAAGCAGCCCAGCACATGCAGAGACAGTCGAGTTTACAAAAAGCAGCCCAGCACGTGCAGAGACAGTCGAGTTTACAAAAAGCAGCCCAGCACATGCAGAGACAGTCGAGTTTACAAAAAGCACAGCCCAGCACGTGCAGAGACAGTCGAGTTTACAAAAAGCACAGCCCAGCACGTGCAGAGACAGTCCAGTTTACAAAAAGCAGCCCAGCACATCCAGAGACAGTCGAGTTTACAAAAAGCAGCCCAGCACATGCAGAGACAGTCGACTTTACAAAAAGCACAGCCCAGCACGTGCAGAGACAGTCGAGTTTACAAAAAGCACAGCCCAGCACGTGCAGAGACAGTCGAGTTTACAAAAAGCAGCCCAGCACGTGCAGAGACAGTCGAGTTTACAAAAAGCAGCCCAGCACGTGCAGAGACAGTCGAGTTTACAAAAAGCAGCCCAGCACGTACAGAGACAGTCGAGTTTCCAAAAAGCAGCCCAGCACGTGCAGAGACAGTGGAGTTTACAAAAAGCAGCCCATCACGTACAGAGACAGTCGAGTTTACAAAAAGCAGCCCAGCACGTGCAGAGACAGTCGAGTTTACAAAAAGCACAGCCCAGCACGTGCAGAGACAGTCGAGTTTACAAAAAGCAGCCCAGCACATGCAGAGACAGTCGAGTTTACAAAAAGCACAGCCCAGCACGTGCAGAGACAGTCGAGTTTACAAAAAGCACAGCCCAGCACGTGCAGAGACAGTCCAGTTTACAAAAAGCAGCCCAGCACATCCAGAGACAGTCGAGTTTACAAAAAGCAGCCCAGCACATGCAGAGACAGTCGACTTTACAAAAAGCACAGCCCAGCACGTGCAGAGACAGTCGAGTTTACAAAAAGCACAGCCTAGCACGTGCAGAGACAGTCGAGTTTACAAAAAGCAGCCCAGCACGTGCAGAGACAGTCGAGTTTACAAAAAGCAGCCCAGCACGTGCAGAGACAGTCGAGTTTACAAAAAGCAGCCCAGCACGTGCAGAGACAGTCGAGTTTCCAAAAAGCAGCCCAGCACGTGCAGAGACAGTGGAGTTTACAAAAAGCAGCCCATCACGTACAGAGACAGTCGAGTTTACAAAAAGCAGCCCAGCACGTGCAGAGACAGTCGAGTTTACAAAAAGCACAGCCCAGCACGTGCAGAGACAGTCGAGTTTACAAAAAGCAGCCCAGCACATGCAGAGACAGTCGAGTTTACAAAAAGCACAGCCCAGCACGTGCAGAGACAGTCGAGTTTACAAAAAGCACAGCCCAGCACGTGCAGAGACAGTCGAGTTTACAAAAAGCACAGCCCAGCACGTGCAGAGACAGTCGAGTTTACAAAAAGCAGCCCAGCACGTGCAGAGACAGTCGAGTTTACAAAAAGCAGCCCAGCACGTGCAGAGACAGTCGAGTTTACAAAAAGCAGCCCAACACGTGCGAGACAGTCGAGTTTACAAAAAGCAACCCAGCACGTGCAGAGACAGTCGAGTTTACAAAAAGCACAGCCCAGCACGTGCAGAGACAGTCGAGTTTACAAAAAGCAGCCAAGCACGTGCAGAGACAGTCGAGTTTACAAAAAGCACAGCCCAGCACGTGCAGAGACAGTCGAGTTTACAAAAAGCACAGCCCAGCACGTGCAGAGACAGTCCAGTTTACAAAAAGCAGCCCAGCACATCCAGAGACAGTCGAGTTTACAAAAAGCAGCCCAGCACATGCAGAGACAGTCGACTTTACAAAAAGCACAGCCCAGCACGTGCAGAGACAGTCGAGTTTACAAAAAGCAGCCCAACACATGCAAAGACAGTCGAGTTTACAAAAAGCACAGCCCAGCACGTGCAGAGACAGTCGAGTATTACAAAAAGCACAGCCCAGCACGTGCAGAGACAGTCGAGTTTACAAAAAGCAGCCCAGCACGTGCAGACACAGTCGAGTTTACAAAAAGCAGCCCAGCACATGCAGAGACAGTCGAGTTTGCAAAAAGCACAGCCCAGCACATGCAGAGACAGTCGAGTTTACAAAAAGCAGCCCAGCACATGCAGAGACAGTCGAGTTTACAAAAAGCAGCCCAGCACATGCAGAGACAGTCGAGTTTACAAAAAGCACAGCCCAGCACGTGCAGAGACAGTCGAGTTTACAAAAAGCACAGCCCAGCACGTGCAGAGACAGTCGAGTTTACAAAAAGCACAGCCCAGCACGTGCAGAGACAGTCGAGTTTACAAAAAGCAGCCCAGCACGTGCAGAGACAGTCGAGTTTACAAAAAGCAGCCCAGCACGTGCAGAGACAGTCGAGTTTACAAAAAGCAGCCCAGCACGTGCGAGACAGTCGAGTTTACAAAAAGCAACCCAGCACGTGCAGAGACAGTCGAGTTTACAAAAAGCACAGCCCAGCACGTGCAGAGACAGTCGAGTTTACAAAAAGCAGCCAAGCACGTGCAGAGACAGTCGAGTTTACAAAAAGCACAGCCCAGCACGTGCAGAGACAGTCGAGTTTACAAAAAGCACAGCCCAGCACGTGCAGAGACAGTCCAGTTTACAAAAAGCAGCCCAGCACATCCAGAGACAGTCGAGTTTACAAAAAGCAGCCCAGCACATGCAGAGACAGTCGACTTTACAAAAAGCACAGCCCAGCACGTGCAGAGACAGTCGAGTTTACAAAAAGCAGCCCAACACATGCAGAGACAGTCGAGTTTACAAAAAGCACAGCCCAGCCCGTGCAGAGACAGTCGAGTTTACAAAAAGCACAGCCCAGCACGTGCAGAGACAGTCCAGTTTACAAAAAGCAGCCCAGCACATCCAGAGACAGTCGAGTTTACAAAAAGCAGCCCAGCACATGCAGAGACAGTGGAGTTTGCAAAAAGCACAGCCCAGCACATGCAGAGACAGTCGAGTTTACAAAAAGCTGCCCAGCACATGCAGGGACAGTCGAGTTTACAAAAAGCACAGCCCAGCACATGCAGAGACAGTCGAGTTTACAAAAAGCAGCCCAGCACGTGCAGAGACAGTCGAGTTTACAAAAAGCAGCCCAGCACGTGCAGAGACAGTCGAGTTTACAAAAAGCAGCCCAGCACGTGCGAGACAGTCGAGTTTACAAAAAGCAACCCAGCACGTGCAGAGACAGTCGAGTTTAGAAATAGCACAGCCCAGCACGTGCAGAGACAGTCGAGTTTACAAAAAGCAGCCAAGCACGTGCAGAGACAGTCGAGTTTACAAAAAGCACAGCCCAGCACGTGCAGAGACAGTCGAGTTTACAAAAAGCACAGCCCAGCACGTGCAGAGACAGTCCAGTTTACAAAAAGCAGCCCAGCACATCCAGAGACAGTCGAGTTTACAAAAAGCAGCCCAGCACATGCAGAGACAGTCGACTTTACAAAAAGCACAGCCCAGCACGTGCAGAGACAGTCGAGTTTACAAAAAGCAGCCCAACACATGCAGAGACAGTCGAGTTTACAAAAAGCACAGCCCAGCACGTGCAGAGACAGTCGAGTTTACAAAAAGCACAGCCCAGCACGTGCAGAGACAGTCGAGTTTACAAAAAGCAGCCGAGCACGTGCAGAGACAGTCGAGTTTACAAAAAGCAGCCCAGCACATGCAGAGACAGTCGAGTTTGCAAAAAGCACAGCCCAGCACATGCAGAGACAGTCGAGTTTACAAAAAGCAGCCCAGCACATGCAGAGACAGTCGACTTTACAAAAAGCACAGCCCAGCACGTGCAGAGACAGTCGAGTTTACAAAAAGCAGCCCAACACATGCAGAGACAGTCGAGTTTACAAAAAGCACAGCCCAGCACGTGCAGAGACAGTCGAGTTTACAAAAAGCACAGCCCAGCACGTGCAGAGACAGTCGAGTTTACAAAAAGCAGCCCAGCACGTGCAGAGACAGTCGAGTTTACAAAAAGCAGCCCAGCACATGCAGAGACAGTCGAGTTTGCAAAAAGCACAGCCCAGCACATGCAGAGACAGTCGAGTTTACAAAAAGCAGCCCAGCACATGCAGAGACAGTCGAGTTTACAAAAAGCAGCCCAGCACGTGCAGAGACAGTCGAGTTTACAAAAAGCACAGCCCAGCACATGCAGAGACAGTCGAGTTTACAAAAAGCAGCCCAGCACGTGCAGAGACAGTCGAGTTTACAAAAAGCAGCCCAGCACGTGCAGAGACAGTCGAGTTTACAAAAAGCAGCCCAGCACGTGCAGAGACAGTCGAGTTTACAAAAAGCACAGCCCAGCACATGCAGAGACAGTCGAGTTTACAAAAAGCACAGCCCAGCACATGCAGAGACAGTCGAGTTTACAAAAAGCAGCCAAGCACGTGCAGAGACAGTCGAGTTTACAACAAACAGCCCAGCACATGCAGAGACAGTCGAGTTTACAAAAAGCACAGCCCAGCACGTGCAGAGACAGTCGAGTTTACAAAAAGCACAGCCCAGCACGTGCAGAGACAGTCGAGTTTACAAAAAGCAGCCCAGCACGTGCAGAGACAGTCGAGTTTACAAAAAGCAGCCCAGCACATGCAGAGACAGTCGAGTTTACAAAAAGCACAGCCCAGCACATGCAGAGACAGTCGAGTTTACAAAAAGCAGCCCATCACATGCAGAGACAGTCGAGTTTACAAAAAGCAGCCCAGCACGTGCAGAGACAGTCGAGTTTACAAAAAGCACAGCCCAGCACATGCAGAGACAGTCGAGTTTACAAAAAGCAGCCCAGCACATGCAGAGACAGTCGAGTTTACAAAAAGCAGCCCAGCACATGCAGAGACAGTCGAGTTTACAAAAAGCAGCCCAGCACGTGCAGAGACAGTCGAGTTTACAAAAAGCAGCCCAGCACGTTCAGAGACAGTCGAGTTTACAAAAAGCAGCCCAGCACGTGCAGAGACAGTCGAGTTTACAAAAAGCACAGCCCAGCACATGCAGAGACAGTCGAGTTTACAAAAAGCACAGCCCAGCACATGCAGAGACAGTCGAGTTTACAAAAAGCAGCCCAGCACATGCAGAGACAGTCGAGTTTACAAAAAGCAGCCCAGCACGTGCAGAGACAGTCGAGTTTACAAAAAACAGCCCAGCACATGCAGAGACAGTCGAGTTTACAAAAAGCACAGCCCAGCACGTGCAGAGACAGTCGAGTTTACAAAAAGCACAGCCCAGCACGTGCAGAGACAGTCGAGTTTACAAAAAGCAGCCCAGCACATGTTCTTTGGAAGGGAAGACAGGATTGAATTTTTTTTGAGTCAGAAAATGGAAGGATGCATAGGTTCATAAAGAGTGTGAGTACCAGGTGATAATAATCATTAACAATAAAGCAGAGATGGCTGGCTAATCAGAAAAATTGACACACAAGATAACTGGAGTATGTATACTGAGCTAATTCAACACTGTTTTGAAGCAAATGAAGTAGCCAATGAAAAATGAATACCAATTTTGCTGAGTTCATTGGGTTTAAAGGCATACAGTTTGCTTCAAAGTTTGACTGCTCCAACCAAACCAGCAGAAATAAGCTTTCCTGATATTGTCAAAGTAATGCAGGCTCATTCCACCGAGATGCAGCACTGAGCGTCATAGGAAGTCATTCCTGTCTGTGGCCATCAAACTTTACAACTCCTCCCTTGGAGGGTCAGACACCCTGAGCCAATAGGCTGGTCCTGGACTTATTTCATAATTTACTGGCATAATTTACATATTACTATTTAACTATGTATGGTTCTATTACTATTTATTATTTATGGAGCAACTGTAACGAAAACCAATTTCCCCCGGGATTAATAAAGTATGACTATGACTATGACTATGACTTTAGAACTAAAGCCAGTGTTGATTCCAGAATTCTTTAGGTTTCATTAGTAGAATCAAAAGGAAGAGAAGTGCATTTCTACATACGTGGCTGACTTGAAGAGATTGTCTGAGCATTATCAGTTTAGTAATGGGCTTAATGATGCACTGAGTTTTGTTTGTGGAATCTTATAAGAAAGCATTCGAAAATGGCTCCTACCAAAAGAACAACTCACATTTGAAAGAGCAGTTGAAATGGCTGTTTCAATGGAAACCACAGACAAAGACGCAATTGAATTGCAGTCAGGAATGAAAGTGAGTGTGAACAAAATGGCAGCATCTAAACAGAAACCAGCCAGTCTGAACAAATTGTGTTACTGGTGTGGCAGGGGCTCACATACAATACACCAAACAAATGCAGATCTAAAGGTGAAACTTACAGAAAATGCCACAAAGTAGGACACATAAAAGAGCATGGTGGACAGATTAAAATAAATGGACTGCTCAGGGAAGAGAAAAAGCTAAAATGTCAAGTTGCAGCTTTAAAAAGGGCACTAATCTGCATGCTGTTGAAAAGAAATCTGATAATGATGAGGATGGCACTGGGTTGTGTAGCCTTGAGATTCATATTGTGAAAACTAACAATAGACAAGCAATATGGCTTACACCAGAAATGGATGGGAAGTTATTTAAAATGGAACTGGATACTGGTTCAGCCGTTTCAGTCATTCCACAAAATGAGTTTAAGTGGCATTTCAAAGATACTTAAACCAAAGCCTGCAGATTTCCAGCTAAGAACGTATACTGGAGAAAAGATAACTCGTGGGAATGACATTTGTAACAGTGAAATATAGCAACCAACAAGTCACATTGAGCTAGAATGTGGTAAAATGAGAGGACCAGCGTTGTAGGATCATGATTGGCTGAGACAACTACAATCTGATTGGAGATCCATCCACCTGCTGAAGGGCCTCGGTCCGAAACATTGACTGTACTCTTTTCCATAGATGCTGCCTGGCCCCCTGAGTTCCTCCAGCAATTTGTGTGTGTTGCTTGAGAAACGTGTCTTGTTTGAGAAACGAGTCTTGTTCCAAGCTGGGGGAGAGCTCAAGGAGCTTTAGGAAAGTGGCAAGTCTTTGACTTTTGTGAGTACAAAGAACCAGAATCTACTCTGTGTGCATTAAAGTTATTGCACGAACTTCAAATGGGAGACAAAAATCTGCTTGTAAAAGTAGATGCAAAGACCAAAGCCCAGCTGGAAGAATGGAAGGCCAAAAAGAAAGGAGTCAATGGAGATATAAAAACAGAGGATTCATCAGATAATGTGGAATTCAAGGAGGAGAGATTAGATTGTGAAGGGAGCAATAGAGGGATTAATAAGAGAATACTCCAGTGAATTAAATGCACCTTCACACGTTCAAGATGCACAAAGCAGAAGAAGAAAAACGAAGGAGAAACAAGGTATCCAGAGCTGTGAGAACCACTTTCAGAATCACCACCATGGCAGGCCCAGCCCTGTTACTGAGATTGTCGCACAGCCTTGTTTCACCTGCCAAGCAGAGTGATCCCCCTTGTCAGGAAAGATGCTATCCCACGAGAGCAGGAAATCCTCCACACCAATTAAATCTTTAGGCCTGAATGGGACAATTTAAAATCTACTGGGCTGTGGATGTCTGTATATAATAGTTGTATTATATAATATACTGTGTATAGAATTGAGATGTGTTCTGTATTGAATTGGTTTAAGCAGGACGTATTTAATATGTAAGTGATGTTTGAGTAATCTTGCATATACAGTATATTGATTGATTGAGTGTCCTTGTTCATTTAAATAATTCATTAAGATTTGTTTGTAAAATAAGTGAATCCCATAAGTCACCACAAATGATATATATGTGCCTCGCTTAAAGTTAACCCAAAGTTAGACTAACATCTCAGACTCCTGAGCCTTCCTTTGAACTAGTTTAATGATTTGAAGGGACAAAGCACAGCATTAATCTTATTCAGTGCTTCAGTTGACACAGAGGAATGGAGCCGACCATGGGTTTGTCATGGCTATCAGCCCTCGATGTAGCATCCACCCCTAGCGATGGCCACTCCAGCCATACCTGCACTCTTGTGAGTCTAGTTTGCTGAATTCCCCAGCAAACTGCAAAAGCACCAAATCATTTAGTCGGTTCAAAAGTACCACCCTTAAAAGAGGAATGACAGGCTGCAGACTACGGCAATCACAGTTCAGAAGAAGTAAATCTGCTGGAGTATCTAGTAGTTTTGGGAGCTATCTGCAACACATCATCATTGGTCACCGGCAAAATCTTGCCACCCGACCATATTAAAAATGTTAAAGTTAAGTTGGTGATTATAGCGATTGAACCTTCAGGAATCATTTATGGTTATCTTTGTGTTGAAGAAGTTTCAAACATTGTGTCAGGAGAGTGAGATTCTCTAAGACTCTCTCTCTCTTTTGGATTTTTGCTGTGTGAGTAAAGACTTTTTTATTTCCCAGATACAGCTTCCATGTTGCTCAGTTTTAGCCAGTTACAATGGGGACCCAAGCACAAATCCCAGCAGAACCCCACTACTCAAATCCCACCAACAAAACCCATTTATTCCTTCTCTTTGTTTTCTGTTAACAGCTCCCAATCCATGCCTGATATTATTCCCAATTCAAAGTTCAAAGTACATTCAGTATCCGAGTATGGATACAGTATACAACTCTGGAATTCGTCTTTCCCACAGACAGTCACAAAACAAAGACAAACGGGGAAACCAACCCATCCAAAGCAAAACATCAAACCCAACCCCACAATGTGCCCCCCGTGCCAAAAAAATCTGCGCAAACAGCAGCAAAAACACAGATTATAAAAGACAAAATCAAAAGACTTTCGTGCAGCACAGTTCAGCTCAGCAGTCCCCGATTCAAAAATCTCCCAGAATTAGTAACAAAAAAGTGCAACCAGAAGTGGAACATGTCATGAACCTCAGTTAGAGTCCAAATCTGCAATCCACGTCGAACGAACCTCTCTCCAGCACCAACCACCGACAGCATCGAGGGAGAAAGAGCTCACTCGAAAGCGAGGACCTTCCCTTGGGGTCGGCAAGCGAAAGCATCTCCCGCGGGCACCCTCCTCTGGAGCAACGAGCAAGAGGCTAGTAGACGGTGCTGAACACTCACTCACCCTCCGCACCCACCACGATGATTTCGATCTTCCTCGGCACTTCAGTGGGCGAGAGATGGAGTCGATCATGGTCTCAGAGACTGCAAAGCTCCAGATACCCCAGTCAGCCTGAAATCACACCGGCAGAATGTAGATCACAGGCTCTAGCAGTAGGAGAACCAGATCTGAAATAAAAAGAAGATGAACAAGAGGTGGTCAGCTGCCTATGGGAAAGATGTAAATAAAGCAGGAGAAGGGCCAAAAGGCCTGTTTCTGTGCTGTAGTTTCTGTGGCTGAAAGGGTACAGAGAAAATTTACAAGGATGTTGCCAGATCTGGAGGACCTGAGTTATATGGAAAGTTTGAATAGGTCAGGACTTCATTCCGTGGAATCTATGAAGACTGAAGGGGTATTTGCAAGAGTGTTCAGAATTATGAGGGGTAGAGATAGGGTAAATGCAAGCAGGCTCTTTTCCACTGAGGTTGGGAGGTCATGGGTTAAGTCGAAAAGTGAAAAGTTCAATGGGAACATGAAGGGAAATGTCTTCATTCAGAGGGTGGTGAGAGTGTGGAACCAGCTGCCAGCACAAGTGATCCATGCCAGCTCGATTTCAACGTTTAAGAGAAGTTTGGATAGGTACATAGGTGGTAGGGGAATAGAGGGCTACGGTCCCAGTGCAGGTCAATGGGAGTAGGTGGTTTAAATGGCTCAGCACAGAGTAGATGGGCTGAAGGGCCTGACTATGACTCTATCAAAGGAATTGCTTCGTGACCCGTCTTGAGGACATCGCCTTCTGTAGTGTTGTTTGCTGGTGCCATCTTCTTCAAAGCGTTGGACCTTGTTTGCCCGTCTCTTGCCTGGGACTTTACAAGAATTCAAATACAGCACACCCTCAGGTCATGTTAACCAGGTTTAATATCACTGGCATATGTCATGAGATTTGTTATTTTGCAACAGCATTACATTGCAATACACAATAAAAATATAAATTACAATAATAAATAAATACTTAGATTTTTTTTCGCTCCTTAAGGTTGTTATAACCGGGGGTGGTAATGGGGACAGGCTCCCACTATCTATTCCAATGGCATGCGCCTCAGATAGCCTCTGACAACCGAGTCCGGCTCCCAGCCTTCACGTGTGGCTTAGTTACTAAGCCTGACAGAACCGTTTCTACTGACAGCAGAAAGGGAAAGCGTCTTAAAACCGGTCGCTTCAGGCAGATGGGGCTTGTCAGCTCATCTAGGAGAAGGAAAACTCTGAAGTCAAATCTCCCCTACCTTGGGGAATGCTTCGGAAGTAAACCTTTGAGGGAAAATCTGGAGCTGAAACCCTTAAGGCCGTCCTACATTGATTTCAACACTGACTGGCAACTCATGCGACACTGCTGGTGCCAAACTGTATTGGTCTCTGCTGCTCTTTTGGGTTCATCAGCTGTGTGGAGAGGGGGAGCCTGTTGCATCGGCAATAACGTGCTCTCCATGTCATACTGGCCCGGCTAGTGTATCATGTAGACAGCTAGGGTGCAACCTCCACAGTCGACACTGACCTACAGAGGGTCTAACGACATACACACTCATACTCACACTCACAGACAGACACACACACTCACACTCACACTCACATAGACAGACACTCACACTCACATAGACAGACACACACACTCACACTCACACAGACACACACAGACACTCACACACTCACACACGCAGACACAGACACTCACACAGACACACTCACACACACACTTACACTCACACTCACACAGACACACTCACACACACACTTACACTCACACTCACACAGACACAGACACTCACACAGACACATGCACACACACAGTCACAGGCACTCACACACACACAGACACACACACTCACACACAGACACAGACACTCACACAGATACACACTCACACACACACTCACACAGACACACATATACTCACACACAGGCACAGACACACAAAGACACACACAGACACACACACTCACACACACACACACAGACACAGACACTCACACACACACACACAAAGACACACACACACAGACACTCACACAGACAGACACACACACAAAGACACACTCAGACAGACACATACTCACACTTACAAAGACATACACACACACACTCACACACACGCACATACACACAGACACAGACACACACACAGAAACACACACACACACTCACACACCCACACACACACACAATCGGGGCAGATGCTCATTTGCGACAACTCTTAATGATCAAAAACAAATTGAGAAAAGTAACCGGGTTTCTCTTCATTTATATGGGAGACTATGCTTCTCAACTGGGGCAGGAAGCTGTTGCCAGTTTCTAACTAGTGTCAATCACATGTACATCGTGTGGCTGTTAAAAATGACACTGTGGTTAGAGCAAATGGTGTTTAAATGGTGTCAATGGCATGTGTTTATGTTCAAAAAGCAGGAATTTTTGTCACTGATAACTGGTAAGAAATAAGCAGCTGGACAATTCAGAACTATTTTGCTCACTGCAGTTGCAAACATTCAGGCTTGGAGATGCCAGAAACAGCTGACTGAAAACGAAACAACTTGACACCTTCAACAAGTCAGGAACTATGAAGAATTTGAGGGCATCGACTAACATGCTGAATGTCACCTTGGGTCTCCACTGGACCTGTGACTCCACCTGCAGTCCTGACCAAGGGTCTCGGCCCGAAATGTCGACTGTTGACTCCTTTCCACAGATGCTGCCTGGCCTGCTGTGTTCCTCCAGCATCTTGTGTGTGTTGTTTGTGGCTCCAAGCAGTTGTTTTGCATGCGATAGCCTCGACAGGCAGGCTAAGCGAGGTGAGAGTAGCTGGCGGGTCTCGTGCCCCGGTGGGATAGGGACATGCCTGCCCTAGCCTGTGAAGTAAGCTCCAGCACACTGGGGGGGATGAGATCTACAGTAGGACTCAGTGGCCAGGGAGGCGGTTCCACAACACTTCGTGGAGAGTGAAGGGCATGACAAGGCATGGAAGACGTCATGGTATTTCACTGCGGCATTGGAAGACCCATTCCCACTAGACCCAGGCGTCCAAGGTCCAGGGAGTGGAACTGCCCCAAGGCAACAGCTTTTCCACTTTAAAAACTCTCCCACACAGGCTTCCTGTCAAATTATATATATATACTTTAAATTAAATAAGTCATGCAAAAAGAGAACAAAAAAGTAAAAGAGAACAAAAAAGTGCGGTAGACTGTTCAGGAATCTGATGGTGGAGGGGAAGAAGCTACTGAGTGTGGGTCCCCAAGCTCCTGTACCTTCTTCTTAATGGTAGCAATGAGAAGAGGGCACGTCCTGGGTGGTGGGGGTCCGTAATGACGGAGCTGCCTCTCGAAGTTGCCCTGGGCGCTGAGGAGACCAGTGCCAGTGACGGAGCTGACTGAGTTCACGACGTTCTGCAGCATTTTCCCAATCCTGTGTAGTGCCCTCCCCACATACCAGATGGTGATACAGCCCATTGCAATGCTCTCCATGGTACCTGCCTCTGTGGAAATGTACCCCACTTCATCTGCTCATGCATCTAGCAGCAGATGGAATAGTGTAGGATGTACAGGACAGCCAGGCTGTATTTGGCACAGCTCTGCTGGTGGGTGCATACCTCCTCTTACATTGAGCAATGGGAATATAGCCTTGCACTGCATGGCGGGGAGGTGGTGGGGGGGGGAGGGCAGAGGATTTTACACTAGATGAGGGACGAAGGTATAACCCACACTCTTTTGGAATTTGTAATCTATTTTGAAAAGCATTTCACTGCTTTGGATGGCAGAGATATATTCTGCATTGGATTTGACATTGGGGTATATCTGCAAGATCAAAAGTTGGATTTATTGTCATATCCACAGCAGACATCGCACCTGCAAAAACTCATTTCAGGGAGGTAGCACCCCCACCCCGCCCCCCCCCGCAACCCCATATCACCCCTCTCCCAATGGTCAACCTCCAAGGGTGTATGTAATACTTTGTTTAGTGATTTTGTCTAATCTGTAAACCAAGTTGGGTATATGCAGAAAATGTGACATTAAAATATGTACTTATATTATATTATCGTGTTTATTCTATTACAACTTTAAGCAAGTCTACAGGGAGTTTGGCCTCATCACGTAGGACATCAATAGAGTAGCTCCTTAGCAGCTAGCCGGCTAGTTTAAATAACGTTACCTATGCTAATGAACGAATGACACCTGTTAAACTCACCTCAACATGTCTTTTACATTTTAACCCACCATGGGCAATAGAAAAGTCACTGTTGCAAACAGTGCAGCGAGCAACCCTGTCATTATTTTTGAGGTCGATTGTAAAGCCCACCCACAGAGAGAACTGATAGGTCTACTTAGCAGGGGTCCAAGATCATTTTTGCATCGCAGACTGGTTTAATATTGACAATATTCTTGCAGACCGGCTGACTGGGGCCGGGGGTGTTAATCACAACCGGAATATAGGTGATAAGTCAATCGCGTCATAACATTTTAAGTAATGTTTGGATATTAAACACACAGCACATATTTTCCCCGTGTGAACATTGCAACACACCAATATCGCTGAATCAGTGGGAGCCCTGGGCTTGTTTTCCTGCAACAACACGGTCCTATCGAGGGGTGATGGGAGACAGTGATACTCGAATGGGGTTCCTTATGTCCAGTCTATTCTGCAATTTAGTTTTCATTGCATTCATTGCAGAAAACTCCGCTTCACAGGGATATGTTGGAAATGGAAGCAACGTTTTCAGTGCTTCCGTAGCTACCTCAGGATATTCAGCCTTGTCTTTGATCCAGAATGCCGGCAGAGAAGTTATGTCAAACATACTTTTCAGCCCACCGTCATTTGCAAGCTCGAGGAGTTGATCTCCTTCCCGTGCTGACATGGATGATTCACTGGGAACATTCACAAATGGGTCACGGACCCATTCCTTTGCACGACTTGGGTCATTGATGACCTCGCGTGCGTTAAAATTCAACAGTGTGTGACAGGGAATGAGGAAAGGTGCAGCTGACTCATATTGTTTCATATTGCCAAATCATATTGTTTCCTCGTGGCCCGGTGGTTGGGGACCACTCTCAACACGAAGAGAGACCAATCAGAATGCTGGCTCTCCCTCTCAAAAAAATCTATTTCCGGGATATTGTATATAATTTCCAGGTGTCAGGGAGCTGCCATCAATATGTGGGAGACTCCCGGAACTTCCGGGAGAGGTGGGATGTCTGCCACAGGTGCAACGGAGACAGCATTCAAAAAGAAAAAAATACACGAATCAAATCTTTGTAGTGCATTGTAGTTCATTATTGTGCAAAGGGGTCATAATGCCGGGATAGAGATTAGGGTTCAAGAACTCAATGGTTGAAGCTGTTCTTGAACCTGGTGGTGTGGGGTTTCAGCCTTCTGCAGCTCCTGATATTTGAATCTTGTATATCCAGGCACGATTGGGAAGATCATGTGTAGGAACATAAGAAACAGGAGCAGGAGTTGGCCATCTGGCCCATGGAGCCTACTCCTCCATTCAATAAGATCATGGCTGATCTGGCCATGGACTCATCTCCACCCACCCGCCTTCTCCCCATAACCCTTAATCCCCTACTATGCAAAAACCTTGCCTTAAATATATTTACTAAGGTAGCCTTCTCCATTTTTCTGAGGTAGTTTCTGTAAATAGTATATCTTGCATTCCATGGTGCTATGTGCAGATATCTCGCATTGAAATGGACTGTGAGGGTGCATTTTGCATTGCACGGGGCTGTGATCATATATTTTATATTGCGTGGTGCAGTGATGATATATTTTATAATGCACGGGGCTGTGATCATATATTTTATATTGCACGGTGCAGTGAAGATATATTTCATACTGCGTGGTGCAGTGATGATATATTTTATAATGCACGGTGCAGTGATGATATATTTTATATTGAACGGTGCAGTGATGATATATTTTATATTGCATGGTGCAGTGATGATAATATTATATATTGAACGGTGCAGTGATGATATATTTTATATTCCGTGGTGCAGTGAAGATATATTTTATACTGCGTGGTGCAGTGATGATATATTTCATAATGCACGGTGCAGTGATGATATATTTTATATTGCACGGTGCAGTGAAGATATATTTTATACTGCGTGGTGCAGTGATGATATATTTTATATTGAACGGTGCAGTGATGATATATTTTATAATGCACGGTGCAGTGATGATATATTTTATATTGAACGGTGCAGTGAAGATATATTTTATACTGCGTGGTGCAGTGATGATATATCTTATATTGCACGGTGCAGTGATGATATATTTTATATTGAACGGTGCAGTGATGATATATTTTATATTGCATGGTGCAGTGATGATATATTATATATTGAACGGTGCAGTGATGATATATTTTATATTCCGTGGTGCAGTGAAGATATATTTTATACTGCGTGGTGCAGTGATGATATATTTTATAATGCACGGTGCAGTGATGATATATTTTATATTGCACGGTGCAGTGAAGATATATTTTATACTGCGTGGTGCAGTGATGATATATTTTATAATGCACGGTGCAGTGATGATATATTTTATATTGCACGGTGCAGTGAAGATATATTTTATATTCCGTGGTGCAGTGATGATATATTTTATACTGCGTGGTGCAGTGATGATATATTTTATAATGCACGGTGCAGTGATGATATATTTTATATTGCACGGTGCAGTGAAGATATATTTTATATTGCACGGTGCAGTGATGATATATTTTATATTGAACGGTGCAGTGATGATATATTTTATAATGCACGGTGCAGTGATGATATATTTTATATTGAACAGTGCAGTGATGATATATTTTATATTGAACGGTGCAGTGATGATATATTTTATATTGAACAGTGCAGTGATGATATATTTTATATTGAACAGTGCAGTGATGATATATTTTATATTGAACGGTGCAGTGATGATATATTTTATACTGCGTGGTGCAGTGATGATATATTTTATAATGCACGGTGCAGTGATGATATATTTTATATTGAACGGTGCAGTGAAGATATATTTTATACTGCGTGGTGCAGTGATGATATATTTTATAATGCACGGTGCAGTGATGATATATTTTATATTGAACGGTGCAGTGAAGATATATTTTATACTGCGTGGTGCAGTGATGATATATTTTATAATGCACGGTGCAGTGATGATATATTTTATATTGAACGGTGCAGTGATGATATGTTTTATAATGCACGGTGCAGTGATGATATATTTTATATTGCACGGTGCAGTGATGATATATTTTATATTGAACGGTGCAGTGATGATATATTTTATATTGCAGTGATGATATATTATATATTGAACGGTGCAGTGATGATATATTTTATATTCCGTGGTGCAGTGAAGATATATTTTATACTGCGTGGTGCAGTGATGATATATTTTATATTGCACGGTGCAGTGAAGATATATTTTATACTGCGTGGTGCAGTGATGATATATTTTATACTGCGTGGTGCAGTGAAGATATATTTCATATTGCGTGGTGCAGTGATGATATATCTGGCATTGCATGGGGCCATGGCCACATCTCGCAGACCCGGACACAGAGTGATTCGCATGGGGCACCCCACCGAGATGCTCCCAGTGACGTCACGACAGGGACTCCGCTGACTGAAATAGCCTCGCGACGGCCGGCTGGGGGCGCGAGGGGCGCTTTTTGCGACCGGTTGCCAGGGGCAGCGGACAGAGCGCGGTTTACGGCAGCGTGCAGAAAATGGCGGAAGGCGCGGACGGGGCGAGGGGGGAGGCGCAGGAACACGCTGAGGAGGTGAAGGCCAGGGCCAACCAGTATTTCAAAGGTAGGGGATTTGGCTGGAGCCCGCGGTTTGCCTGCGCTGGGCTCGGCGTACCGCCTCTGGATGAGACGGAGCCGGCGGACGGGCCCTTCGGCCCAGCCGTGGGCCCTCGTGCGGCTTCAAGGGGAGCCGGGGAGACCGGGTGTGCTAAATAGTCAGCCTGCAGTAGTAGTGAAGGAGCGTGGCTGCAAGATACTGAGCCGCTTCTAACAGCGATGGAGACTGTCTGACAGATAGCGGGGTGTTAGATACGGTGATTGTGGGGTATTAGTAACGGTCTGCCCGATAGCGGGGTATTGATAACGGTGATTGTGATTGTCTGACAGATAGAGGGGGGTAGTAACGGTGAGTCAGACTCTGCCCGATAGTGGGGTATTAGCAATGGTGAGTGACGGTATCTGCCGACTGTGGGGTATTAGTAACGGAATGAGACTGTCTGCCTGACAGTGGGGTATTAGTAACAGTAAATGAGGCTGTCTGCCCGGTAATGGGGTATTAGTAACTGTGAGTTACGCTCTCTGCCTGATACTGGGGTATTTGTACTGGTCATTCAAACTGTCTGCCTGACTGGGGTATTAGTGACAGAGAGTGACGGTATCTGCCCAGTTGTGGGGTATTGGGAATAGTGAGTGAGACTGTCTGCCAGATAGTGAGGTATTAGTAAAGGTGAGTGATGATATCAGCCCGGTAGTGGGGTATTCGTGATGGTGATTGTGACTGCCTGCTCAATTGTGGGGTATTAGTAATGGTGGGTGAGACTGTCTGCCCAGTAGTGGGATATTAGTAACGGTGTGAGGGTGTCTGCCCAGTAGTGGGATATTAGTAACAGTGTGAGGGTGTCAGCCCAGTAGTGGGATATTAGTAACGGTGTGAGGGTGTCTGCCCAGTAGTGGGATATTAGTAACGGTGTGAGGGTGTCTGCCCAGTAGTGGGATATTAGTAATAGTGTGAGAGTGTTTGCCTAGTAGTGTGATATTAGTAACGGTGAGTGAGAGTGTCTGCCCAGTAGTGGGATATTAGTAATGGTGTGAGGGTGTCTGCCCCGTAGTGTGATATTAGTAACGATCTGAGGGTGTCTGCCCAGTAGTGGGATATTAGTAACGGTGAGTGAGGGTGTCTGCCCAGTAGTGGGATATTAGTAACGGTGTGAGGGTGTCCGCCCAGTAGTGGGATATTAGTAACAGTTTGAGTGTGTCTGCCCAGTAGTGAGATATTAGTAACGGTGAATGAGGGTGTCTGCCCAGTAGTGGGATATTAGTAACAGTTTGAGTGTGTCTGCCCAGTAGTGGGATATTAGTAACGGTGAGTGAGGGTGTCTGCCCAGTAGTGGGATATTCGTAACGGTGTGAGGGTGTCCGCCCAGTAGTGGGATATTAGTAACAGTGTGAGGGTGTCTGCCCAGTAGTGGGATATTAGTAACGGTGAGTGAGAGTGTCTGCCCAGTAGTGGGATATTAGTAACGGTGAGTGAGAGTGTCTGCCCAGTAGTGGGATATTAGTAACAGTGTGAGGGTGTCTGCCCAGTAGTGGGATATTAGTAACGGTGAGTGAGAGTGTCTGCCCAGTAGTGGGATATTAGTAACGGTGTGAGAGTGTCTGCCCAGTAATGGGATATTAGTAACAGTGAGTGAGGGTGTCTGCCCCGTAGTGGGATATTAGTAACAGTGTGAGAGTGTCTGCCTGGTAGTGGGATATTAGTAACGGTGTGAGGGTGTTTGCCCGGTAGTGGGATATTAGTAACGATGAGTGAGAGTGTCTGCCCAGTAGTGAGATATTAGTAATGGTGTGAGAGTGTCTGCCCAGTAGTGGGATATGAGTAACGGTGAGTGAGGGTATCTGCCCAGTAGTGGGATATTAGTAATGCTGAGTGAGGGTGTCTGCCCAGTAATGGGATATTAGTAACAGTGTGAGGGTGTTTGCCCAGTAGTGGAATATTAGTAATGGTGAGTGAGGGTGTCTGCCCAGTAGTGGAATATTAGTAACAGTGTGAAGGTGTCTGCCCAGTAGTGGGATATCAGTAATGGTGAGTGAGAGTGTTTCCCCATTAGTGAGATATTAGTAACAGTGTGAGAGTGTCTGCCCAGTAGTGGGATTTTAGTAACGGTGCGAGGGTGTCTGCCCAGTACTGGGATATTAGTAACGGTGAGTGAGGGTATCTGCCCAGTCGTGGGATATTAGTAACAGTGAGTGAGGTTATCTGCCCAGTAGTGGGATATTAGTAACAGTGAGTGAGGGTGTCTGCCCAGTAATGGGATATTAGTAACGGTGAGTGAGGGTGTCTGCCCAGTAGTGGGATATCAGTAATGGTGAGTGAGGGTGTTTCCCCATTAGTGAGATATTAGTAACAGTGTGAGAGTGTCTGCCCAGTCGTGTGATATTAGTAACAGTGTGAGGGTGTTTGCCCAGTAGTGGGTTATTAGTAATGGTGAGTGAGGGTATCTGCCCAGTAGTGGGATATTAGTAACAGTGTGAGGGTGTTTGCCTAGTAGTGTGATATTAGTAACAGTGAGTGAGAGTGTGTGCCCAGTAGTGGGATATTAGTAACAGTGTGAGGGTGTCTGCCCAGTAGTAGGATATTAGTAACGGTGTGAGGGTGTCAGCCCATTAGTGGGATATTAGTAACGGTGTGAGGGTGTCTGCCCAGTAGTGGGATATTAGTAACAGTGTGAGGGTGTTTGCCTAGTAGTGTGATATTAGTAACGGTGAGTGAGAGTGTCTGCCCAGTAGTGGGATATTAGTAATGGTGTGAGGGTGTCTGCCCCGTAGTGTGATATTAGTAACGATCTGAGGGTGTCTGCCCAGTAGTGGGATATTAGTAATGGTGAGTGAGAGTGTCTGCCCAGTAGTGGAATATTAGTAACAGTTTGAGTGTGTCTGCCCAGTAGTGGGATATTAGTAACGGTGAGTGAGGGTGTCTGCCCAGTAGTGGGATATTAGTAACGGTGAGTGAGGGTATCTGCCCAGTAGTGGGATATTAGTAACAGTGAGTGAGGTTATCTGCCCAGTAGTGGGATATTAGTAACAGTGAGTGAGGGTGTCTGCCCAGTAGTGTGATATTAGTAACGATGTGAGAGTGTCTGCCCTGTAGTGGGATATTAGTAACGGTGTTAGTGTCTGCCCAGTAGTGGGATATGAGTAACGGTGAGTGAGGGTATCTGCCCAGTAGTGGGATATGAGTAACGGTGAGTGAGGGTGTCTGCCCAGTAGTGGGATATTAGTAACAGTGTGAGAGTTTCTGCCCAGTAGTGGGATATTAGTAACAGTGTGAGAGTGACTGCCCAGTAGTGGGATATTAGTAACAGTGTAAGCGTGTCTGCCCAGTAGTGGGATATTAGTAACAGTGTGAAGGTGTCTGCCCAGTAGTGGGATATCAGTAATGGTGAGTGAGAGTGTTTCCCCATTAGTGAGATATTAGTAACAGTGTGAGAGTGTCTGCCCAGTAGTGGGATTTTAGTAACGGTGCGAGGGTGTCGGCCCAGTACTGGGATATTAGTAACGGTGAGTGAGGGTATCTGCCCAGTAGTGGGATATTAGTAACGGTGAGTGAGGGTATCTGCCCAGTAGTGGGATATTAGTAACGGTGTGAGGGTGTCTGCCCAGTAGTGGGATATTAGTAGCGGTGAGTGAGGGTGTCTGCCCAGTAGTGGAATATTAGTAACAGTGTGAAGGTGTCTGCCCAGTAGTGGGATATCAGTAATGGTGAGTGAGAGTGTTTCCCCATTAGTGAGATATTAGTAACAGTGTGAGAGTGTCTGCCCAGTAGTGGGATTTTAGTAACGGTGCGAGGGTGTCTGCCCAGTACTGGGATATTAGTAACGGTGAGTGAGGGTGTCTGCCCAGTAATGGGATATTAGTAACGGTGAGTGAGGGTGTCTGCCCAGTAGTGGGATATCAGTAATGGTGAGTGAGGGTGTTTCCCCATTAGTGAGATATTAGTAACAGTGTGAGAGTGTCTGCCCAGTCGTGTGATATTAGTAATGGTGTGAGGGTGTTTGCCCAGTAGTGGGTTATTAGTAATGGTGAGTGAGGGTATCTGCCCAGTAGTGGGATATTAGTAACAGTGTGAGGGTGTTTGCCTAGTAGTGTGATATTAGTAACGGTGAGTGAGAGTGTGTGCCCAGTAGTGGGATATTAGTAACAGTGTGAGGGTGTCTGCCCAGTAGTTGGATATTAGTAACGGTGTGAGGGTGTCAGCCCATTAGTGGGATATTAGTAACGGTGTGAGGGTGTCTGCCCAGTAGTGTGATATTAGTAACGATGTGAGAGTGTCTGCCCTGTAGTGGGATATTAGTAACGGTGTTAGTGTCTGCCCAGTAGTGGGATATGAGTAACGGTGAGTGAGGGTATCTGCCCAGTAGTGGGATATGAGTAACGGTGAGTGAGGGTGTCTGCCCAGTAGTGGGATATTAGTAACAGTGTGAGAGTGACTGCCCAGTAGTGGGATATTAGTAACAGTGTAAGCGTGTCTGCCCAGTAGTGGGATATTAGTAACGCTGAGTGAGGGTGTCTGCCCAGTAATGGGATATTAGTAACAGTGTGAGGGTGTTTGCCCAGTAGTGGAATATTAGTAACGGTGAGTGAGGGTGTCTGCCCAGTAGTGGAATATTAGTAACAGTGTGAAGGTGTCTGCCCAGTAGTGGGATATCAGTAATGGTGAGTGAGAGTGTTTCCCCATTAGTGAGATATTAGTAACAGTGTGAGAGTGTCTGCCCAGTAGTGGGATTTTAGTAGCGGTGCGAGGGTGTCTGCCCAGTAGTGGGATATTAGTAACGGTGAGTGAGGGTATCTGCCCAGTAGTGGGATATTAGTAACAGTGAGTGAGGTTATCTGCCCAGTAGTGGGATATTAGTAACAGTGAGTGAGGGTGTCTGCCCAGTAATGGGATATTAGTAACAGTGAGTGAGGGTGTCTGCCCAGTAGTGGGATATCAGTAATGGTGAGTGAGGGTGTTTCCCCATTAGTGAGATATTAGTAACAGTGTGAGAGTGTCTGCCCAGTCGTGTGATATTAGTAACGGTGTGAGTGTGTCTGCCCAGTAGTGGGATATTAGTAGCGGTGAGTGAGTGTGTCTGCCCAGTAGTGGGATATTAGTAACAGTGAGTGAGGGTGTTTGCCCGGTAGTGGGATATTAGTAACAGTCAGTGAGGGTGTCTGCCTAGTAGTGGGATATTAGTAACGGTGTGAGGGTGTCTGCCCAGTAGTGGGATATTAGTAACAGTGTGAGTGTATCTGCCCAGTAGTGGGATATTAGTAACGGTGAGTGAGGGTGTCTGCCCAGTAGTGGGATATTAGTAACAGTGTGAGGGTGTTTGCCTAGTAGTGTGATATTAGTAACGGTGAGTGAGAGTGTCTGCCCAGTCGTGGGATATTAGTAATGGTGCGAGGGTGTCTGCCCCGTAGTGTGATATTAGTAACGATCTGAGGGTGTTTGCCCAGTAGTGAGATATTAGTAACAGTGAGTGAGGGTGTCTGCCCAGTAGTGGGATATTAGTAACAGTGTGAGGGTGTCTGCCCAGTAGTGGGATATTAGTAATGGTGTGAGGGTGTCTGCCCAGTAGTGGGATATTAGTAATGGTGTGAGGGTGTTTGCCCAGTAGTGTGATATTACTAACAATGTGAGGGTGTCTGCCCAGTAGTGGGTTATTAGTAACGGTGTGAGGGTGTTTGCCCAGTAGTGGGATATTAGTAATGGTGTGAGGGTGTCTGCCCAGTAGTGGGATATTAGTAATGGTGTGAGGGTGTTTGCCCAGTAGTGGGTTATTAGTAACGGTGAGTGAGGGTATCTGCCCAGTAGTGGGATATTAGTAATGGTGTGAGGGTGTCTGCCCAGTAGTGGGATATTAGTAATGGTGTGAGAGTTTCTGCCCAGTAGTGGGATATTAGTAACAGTGTGAGAGTGACTGCCCAGTAGTGGGATATTAGTAACAGTGTAAGCGTGTCTGCCCAGTAGTGGGATATTAGTAACGCTGAGTGAGGGTGTCTGCCCAGTAATGGGATATTAGTAACAGTGTGAGGGTGTTTGCCCAGTAGTGGAATATTAGTAACGGTGAGTGAGGGTGTCTGCCCAGTAGTGGAATATTAGTAACAGTGTGAAGGTGTCTGCCCAGTAGTGGGATATCAGTAATGGTGAGTGAGAGTGTTTCCCCATTAGTGAGATATTAGTAACAGTGTGAGAGTGTCTGCCCAGTAGTGGGATTTTAGTAACGGTGCGAGGGTGTCTGCCCAGTAGTGGGATATTAGTAACGGTGAGTGAGGGTATCTGCCCAGTAGTGGGATATTAGTAACAGTGAGTGAGGTTATCTGCCCAGTAGTGGGATATTAGTAACAGTGAGTGAGGGTGTCTGCCCAGTAGTGGGATATCAGTAATGGTGAGTGAGGGTGTTTCCCCATTAGTGAGATATTAGTAACAGTGTGAGAGTGTCTGCCCAGTCCTGTGATATTAGTAACGGTGTGAGGGTGTCTGCCCAGTAGTGGGATATTAGTAGCGGTGAGTGAGTGTGTCTGCCCAGTAGTGGGATATTAGTAACAGTGAGTGAGGGTGTTTGCCCGGTAGTGGGATATTAGTAACAGTGAGTGAGGGTGTCTGCCTAGTAGTGGGATATTAGTAACGGTGTGAGGGTGTCTGCCCAGTAGTGGGATATTAGTAACAGTGTGAGTGTATCTGCCCAGTAGTGGGATATTAGTAACGGTGAGTGAAGGTGTCTGCCCAGTAGTGGGATATTAGTAACAGTGTGAGGGTGTTTGCCTAGTAGTGTGATATTAGTAACGGTGAGTGAGAGTGTCTGCCCAGTCGTGGGATATTAGTAATGGTGTGAGGGTGTCTGCCCCGTAGTGTGATATTAGTAACGATCTGAGGGTGTTTGCCCAGTAGTGGGATATTAGTAACAGTGAGTGAGGGTGTCTGCCCAGTAGTGGGATATTAGTAACAGTGTGAGGGTGTCTGCCCAGTAGTGGGATATTAGTAATGGTGTGAGGGTGTCTGCCCAGTAGTGGGATATTAGTAATGGTGTGAGGGTGTCTGCCCAGTAGTGTGATATTACTAACAATGTGAGGGTGTCTGCCCAGTAGTGGGATATTAGTAACGGTGTGAGGGTGTCTGCCTAGTAGAGGGATATTAGTAACGGTGTGAAGGTGTTTGCCCAGTAGTGGGATATTAGTAACAGTGTGAGTGTGTCTGCCCAGTAGTGGGTTATTAGTAACGGTGTGAGGGTGTTTGCCCAGTAGTGGGATATTAGTAACGGTGTGAGTGTGTCTGCCCAGTAGTGGAATATTAGTAACAGTGTGAGGGTGTCTGCCCAGTAGTGGGATATTAGTAATGGTGTGAGGGTGTTTGCCCAGTAGTGTGATATTACTAACAATGTGAGGGTGTCTGCCCAGTAGTGGGATATTAGTAACGGTGTGAGGGTGTCTGCCTAGTAGTGGGATATTAGTAACGGTGTGAAGGTGTTTGCCCAGTAGTGGGATATTAGTAACAGTGTGAGTATGTCTGCCCAGTAGTGGGTTATTAGTAACGGTGTGAGGGTGTTTGCCCAGTAGTGGGATATTAGTAACGGTATGAGGGTGTTTGCCCAGTAGTGGAATATTAGTAACAGTGTGAGGGTGTCTGCCCTGTAGTAGGATATTAGTAACAGTGTGAGGGTGTCTGCCCAGTAGTGGGATATTAGTAACGGTGTGAGGGTGTTTGCCCGGTAGTGGGATATTAGTAACAGTGTGAGAGTGTCTGCCCAGTTGTGGGATATTAGTAACGGTGAGTGAGGATGTCTGCCTACTAGTGGGATATTAGTAACAGTGTGAGGGTGTCTGCCCAGTTGTGGGATATTAGTAACAGTGTGAGGTTGTTTGCCCGATAGTGGGATGTTAGTAACAGTGAGTGAGGGTGTTTGACCCATAGTGGGCATCTGGCCACCCTGAGCTTTCAAATAATGGGAATAGGCTGAATGGAGTATTTCTGTTTCTTCATCGTGAGGGAGTTAGATTTTGTTCGTAATGTTTGAGATTGCGACTTGTGGCTCCATTGCCATGTTTGCTTTTGATGTCAGTGACGCTCGGCCTGTCGATTGTATGCTAGTTTACACTTGCTTCCCACAAATTTTCTTCATCTTTCTCACATACCCACCAACCACTCTACCACACACCAGGTCTAATGTAAAGGGGTGTATAAATCTAGCTGTGTGGATGTCTTTGGAGTGTTTGAGGAAACCAGAGCAGCTGATGGAAATCCTCACGGCCAGGGAGTGCCTGCAGACTCCATGCATACAGCACTGCAGATGGCGATTGTATCCAACTCTCTGCTCCACCAGTCGCGTACTTGCGCTGCCTGAGATGACTCTTCAGCAGATGTTGACTTGTCAGATCGTTAAAGGTTTCAGAGAGAAGGCATCATCATCAGGTGCCCTGCCCAGTCTGAGCTTTCACTGCCATGGCCCACCCACTCCTGTTTCGGGTCAAGTGGATCAATTCATTGGTATTCATTTCCAGTTCTCTGGCTGCTGTCTCCATAATTTGTCTTTGCCTTGCTTTTGCTTTCTTCCCTTCAATCTTTCCCATAAATACTGTGCATTCTGACTCTTTTCTAATCACATGTCCAATGAAGTTACGTTGCCTTTTCACGATCTCATACATTATTTCTCTTTTTGTGCTTGCTCTGTTCATGACATCCTCATTAGAGGCACTCAGGCTCGGGTTGAATACATGGCGAAGTACTCCACATAGCTGGAGCTTTGCTTGCATTGAGACGTTTCAGCCGTCTTCTCACCTGTTCAGCTGTGAAGCCCACCGTGGTGGTTTCGTAGAGAGGCTATTGATGGGCTCATAGAGTGCATCACTGATTACATCAACTTCTGTGTGGACTGCAATGTTCCGACAAGAACTGTCCTTTGTTATTCAAATAACAAGCCATGGACGTTAAGAACATCCTGAACGCTAAAAAGAGGGCGTTCAGAGACAGAAATAGGGAGGAACTGAGGGCAATACAGAGGGACCTGAAAGCCAGGATCAGGGAGGCTAAAGACAGGTATAGGAGGAAGCTAGAGTGGAAACTCCAGCAGAACAACATGAGAGAGGTCTGGAGGGGGATGAGGACCATCACTGGGTTCTGGCAAATTAGCAGCAGAGTAGCTGAAGGCAGTGCGGACAGGGCCAACGAGCTTAACCTTTTCTTTAACAGATTTGACACTGCGGCCCTGCCCATCCCCCACATGAGCCATCTGTTGTTGGCCCCCAACCAACACATATTTCACTCTCCCCTCCTACCCCTCCTCACAGTCCCCCACCCTGCTCTCATGACTATACCCCTTCCCCACTCGAAACCACCACGGTAGGCTTCACAGCTGAACAGGTGAGAAGACAGCTGAAACGTCTCAACCCAAGCAAGGCTGCAGGACCGGATGGTGTCAGTAACAGGGTGCTCAAAGCCTGTGCCCCTCAGCTATGTGGAGTACTCTGCCATGTCTCCAACCTGAGCCTGAGGCTCCGGAGGGTTCCTGTGCTGTGGAAGACATCCTGCCTCGTCCCTGTGCTGAAGACGCCGCGCCCCAGCAGCCTCAATGACTACAGACCGGTGGCATTGACGTCCCACATCATGAAGACCCTGGAGAGACTTGTTCTGGAGCTGCTCCAGCCTATGGTCAGGCCACACTTCCAGTTTCCCCTCCAGTTCGCCTACCAGCCCTGACTAAGAGTTGAGGATGCCATCGTCTACCTGCTGAACCGTGTCTACGCCCACCTGGACAAGCCAGCGAGAACTGTGAGGGTCATGTTTTTTGACTTCTGTGCGTTCAACACCATCCGCCCTGCTCTGCTGGGGGAGAAGCTGACAGCGATGCAGGTGGATGCTTCCCTGGTGTCATGGATTCTTGATTACCTGACTGGCAGACCACAGTACGTGTGCTTGCAACACTGTGTGTCCGACAGAGTGATCAGCAGCACTGGGGCTTCTCAGGGGACTGTCTTGTCTCCCTTTCTCTTCACCATTTACACCTCGGACTTCAACTACTGCACAGAGTCTTGTCATCTTCAGAAGTTTTCTGATGACTCTGCCATAGTTGGATGCATCAGCAAGGGAGATGAGGCTGAGTACAGGGCTACGGTAGGAAACTTTGTCACATAGTGTGAGCAGAATTATCTGCAGCTTAATGTGAAAAAGACTAAGGAGCTGGTGGTAGACCTGAGGAGAGCTGAGGTACCGGTGACCCCTGTTTCCATCCAGGGGGTCAATGTGGACATGGTGGGGGATTACAAATACCTGAGGATACGAATTGACAATAAACTGGACTGGTCTCAGAACACTGAGGCTGTCTGCAAGAAGGGTCAGAGCCATCTCTATTTCCTGAGGAGACTAAGTCCTTTAACATCTGCCGGACAATGCTGAGGATGTTCTACGAGTCTGTGGTGGCCAGTGCTATCATGTTTGCTGTTGTGTGCTGGGACAGCAGGCTGAGGGTAGCAGACACCAACAGAATCAACAAACTCATTCGTAAGGCCAGTGATGTTGTGGGAATGGAACTGGACTCTCTGACGGTGGTGTCTGAAAAGAGGATGCTGTCTAAGTTGCATGCCATCTTGGTCAATGTCTCCCATCCACTACATAATGTACTGGGTGGGCACAGGAGTACATTCAGCCAGAGACTCATTCCACTGAGATGCAACACAGAGCGTCATAGGAAGTCATTCCTGCCTGTGGCCATCAAACTTTACAACTCCTCCCTTGGAGGGTCAGACACCCTGAGCCAATAGGCTGGCCCTGGACTTATTTCCTGGCATAATTTACATATTACTATTTAACTATGTATGGTTTTATTACTATTTATTATTTATGTTGCAGCTGTAATGAAAACCAATTTCCCCCGGGATCAGTAATGACTATGAGATATCCGTCTTGTCCATGATATTCTTTGCATCCTCCTCAAAAACCACATCTCTGCTACTTCAATTCGTTTCCTCGTGTTGCTAGATATTGTCCAACATTCTAATCCATGTAACATAACTGGATAAACGTAACATTTCAGTACTCTGAGGCGGGTTGTCATGCCTAGTTTAGTGTTGGTCAATATACTCTTCATTCTCACAAAGGTGTCTTTTGCCATCCCTATTCTTCTTTTGATGTCCATGTCACACCTACCATCTGATGTGACCCAACTTCCTAAGCAGCAAAAGTTCTGTACTTGTTTTATGTCTTCCCCATTTATTCTCAGCCTGCAGATAGGATTCTCCTTCTTTTTGGATATCACCATACATTGTCTTTTTGCAATTGATTGATAGACCCATTTTTGCACTTTCTTCAACAATTATATCAATTAAGTTTTGTAGTTCTTCCTCCGTACTTGCAATTAACACAGTGTTATCTACATATTTGAAATTATTGATGTTTTCACTGCCAACTTTGATTCCCGAGATGTCTCTTATTTTTTGTAATATTGTTTCACTGTACACATTAAATAAATCAGGGGAGAAAACACACCCTTGTCTAACGCCTCTCTTAATTTTCATAAACTGACTCACTTCTCCATCTATTCTTACAGTGGCAGTTTGTTCCCAGTACAGACTTCTGATTAGGCGGAGGTCTTTCGAATCTAGATCTAGAGTTTCCTGTAATATTTCGAATAACTTATTGTCCTTCACTTTATCAAAAAAATCAGTATTTATCACTCTTCCTAAGACACCTGGAGCAATAGAATGTGAATTACATCAGACCATGAGTTAGTGAATTGACTCATTAAAGATACTTCTAGCTCTTTTCATCAAAATTCTTAAAAGTAAGATACAAGCTGAAATAGGTAAAGAACAGTGTGGTTTTGTGAAAGACAAAGATACAAGAAATGCGATATTGATGTTAAGGATACTATCAGAACGAGCTATTCAAGTGCAAAGAGAGAGAAAGCAGGAGAATGATTTTCCCTCAACCCCAATCACCCATGAAGGAATGGCTGAGATGACTTATGGGCCAAATTCTGCTGCTATGTCTTACAGTCTAAGTAGTTTTTATGAAGAGCGATTTGAATCTGGGATTTGCCATGGCAAGATGGTAGTGAGTCACCTTTTTGAGCTGCTGCACTCCCACAGTACTTTGGAGAAGGCTGCAGAAATACAGTACTTTGGAAAAGTCTTGGGCACATGTTTTTAGCTTGGGCACCTCAGACGTTTTCAAAGTAGTGTATGTGTCAACGTAGAGCAGAGTGAGTTTGTAAATCTGGTGGGAGCAAAGGATGTTGGAAATGGTGAGGGTGGAGCACCAAGGGAGGGGTGTGGGATAGGCAACAGAGAAAGAGTGCCAAGGGTGGTGGGGGGAGGGTGTTGGCACAGGTGTAGACACACCCAACCCTGAGACACCAGACAAGGTCACTTGATTCCAAACAATTGGTTTATTGATCTTTACAGAATGTCTCTGGTGGTTCCTGCTTCCTCCCTGCGCCCGTCCCCTTTTATCAACCAAGATTTCCTTCCCATTCTCTGCCCACAATGGACACCCACATCAGAATCAGGTTTATCATCATTCATGTGTCACAAAGTTTGTATTTTTTTGTGGTAGCAGTATGGTGCAAAAGTCAGAGGGCATCCTCGCTATGTTCCTGTTTCTGAGACTTTTGCACAGAACTGTAGATTTGGCAGGTTTCCATTTTTTCCCAAGTCAGGATGGTTTGTTATTTGGAGAGGAACCTGCAGGTGGTGATGTTCCTCCACTCTTCCTGCCCTTGTCTATTTTGGTGATAGAAATCAGCGGTTTGGGAAGTGTAGATTGTACCTTCACTACAGGATATACTGTGGTGGTGGAGTGAAGGCATGTTTAGAGTGGAGAATGGGTTGTTTGTAGCGAGCTGCTTTCTCCTGACTTGTAGAGTTTATTCTTCGTTGCAACTGCAGCCTCTGTCTGCTCATAAAACCTAGCTCTATTTGTTACATGTACTTTGAAACGTGTCATTGGCGTCACATCAGTGAGTGTTGTGCTAGGGGCTACCAGAGCTAGTGAAGCATCCCCACAACTCACTAACCCGAACTGTATGTCTTTGGAATGTGGGAAGAAACCAGAGCACCCTGAGGAAACCCACCTGGTCATGGGAAGAATGAACAAACTCCTTACAGGCAGTGGTGGGAATTGAACCCCAATCGGTGATCACTGGCGCCAAATTGAGATGTGCTGACTGTTACTTTACTGTGCTGCCCATACAGTGGAGAGTTTGGCAATGTTACTGTCCAGTGACCATCCTCACTAAGAGACTTTACCTGGCATTTATCTGAAGTGAATCAGCTCAATACTTGCTGGACTGTACTTCCTGAGAAGTTGTGAACGGGCAGTCATCAGTGAGCATTCATTGTGGATGGCAACAAGGAATGAATAAAAAGACTGTGAACCATAAAAGCAGAATTTGACCCATCAAACCAGCTCCGCATTACATCATGCCTGATTTATTATCCCTCTCAACCCCATTCTCCTGCCTTCTCCCCATAACCTTTGGCACCTTTACTAATCAAGAACCCAATAACTAAAATGAAATAGTTGCTGATGGTTGGGTGTAGACCATCCCCAGGAACTCTTCCCTTCAGTCCTTGCCCACGAACAGCCACGACTGCTTCCCGTTGACTGCAGTGTTGTTCCATAATCTCACTGAATGCCACCTGGGTGCTGGGTGCTGGGTGCAGGGTGCAGATCTCCCCTAAAGTGAAATGGTGAATCTAGTGGCTTTTCATGGCTGTCATAATAGCTTTGTTGCCACCATTATTGCAATCAGATCTTATAGCCACTGTGGTAATCGTGGCAATGGTGACAGAGTGATAATGGTCTCACAGCACCAGAGAACTCAGTTCAGTCTTGAATTCGAGTGCTTTCGGTGTGGAGTTTGCATGTTCTCCCTGTGACTGTGTCGGATTTCCCCTGGTGTTCCAGTTTCCTCCCATGACCCAAACAGGAGTCGGTGTGCAGTTGAATGGTAAAGTCTGTGGGTAATTGATGAGAATGGACCTGTAGGTTAATCCAGGACAGAAACAGGAGTCGGTGTGCGTGGAATGGTAAAATCTGTGGGTAATTGGTGAGAATGGACTCGCTGGTTAATCCAGCACCAAAGCAGGAGTTAGTGTGCAGTTGTATGATAAAGTCTGTGGGTAATTGGTGAGAATGGACCCGTAGGTTAATCCAGGACAGAAACAGGCCTTATGGCCCATCTCATCCATTCCAACCAATGCACACTAAACTAGTTCCATCACTGAGTGTACTTACCCAAATGCGTTAGTAGTTGTGAGATTTTTAAAACATTTGTATGGTTGAATGTCAGCTCGGTAACAATGGGACATACAGCTTTTTTTGTGTGCTAAGTGACTGTCATAAACAGAGACACACCTTTAAACTACTAATGTGGCAATTTAAAATGGGTCATTTCTGAAACCTGATAACTTTCATGTTCTTGCCACTCCCTCAGCAATAGAATTCTCTCCTGATGAGTGTGATGGGGAATTTGGAAATCCATTTTTCTGAGAGATCTAGGATTGGGACCTCTGCTTCTGTTATCAAAGAAGCCCTGTTACATCAGAGCCAAGAAACAGCCTCTTCACCCTTCTCTCTGATTGATTCTAATTCCAGTTTTACTATTATCCCTACAATTCTCTTCATTTGATAAAGTCAACCATTTAGCAGGAAAGGAAAAACTGGCATAACAAGATTACTCAGTGGTTCTTAATGACAGAGTTATTTTATTGAAGATTGAGCCACAGGCTTTAATCTTCCATCTGTGATTGCTGGGCTGTAGGGAAGTGAGGGAATGGCCTTTATTGCTGGGCTGTTGGGGGGGTGGGGCGTCAGTAACAAATGGCCTTCCATCAGTGATTGCTGGGCTGTAGGTGAGTGAGGGAATGGCCTTCCATCAGTCACTGCTGGGTTGTAGGGAGGTTAATAACAAGGTAAAAGTGACAAAGTTTTTGACAAGAGGGATCCCAAAATAAGGTTATTTTGAGTGCAGCCATTACAAAGAATTGACAACACTGACACAGGCTATTAAAGGTGCCATTGTAGAAGTTAGTGCAATGCTATTGCAGCTCAGGGGTCAGAGTTTAGAGTTTGATTTCGATGCCACGTGTAAGGAGTTCGTACATTCTTCCTTTAAGAGTGTGGGTTTCCTCTGGGTGCCCTGGTTTCCTTCCACATTCCAAAGGCGTATAGATTCGTATGTTAATTGATCATTGTAAATTGTCATGTAATTAAGACTTGGATTAAACGGGTGGGTTGCAGCATTGAACAGTACAAGTGCATTGAGGCATGCTGTGAAATTATGTTACTGTGGATTTCCAGTATCCACAGAGATCCTTCTGTTTGTGGCCAACAAATTGAGCACACAGACACCACTTGGGAGTGGGTTTGAGTTTGGGTACTTGTGGCAGAGGAGACCGAGCTCGAGCGGGTGTATGGACAACTGGGAATGTTCGAAGTGTAAGTTAAGAGTAAGAGCCTTCATGAAAAGATGAGAAGTAATTGAATACTGGGCACAGGATATCACACTGAAGATTGGGATTACACCATTCACTATTTTGTTGAACCTTTCAAGTTGTGTAAGATGTGTTGACTGTGAAATGGAGAAAAAATATATGGCAAAAAGAGAAAAAAGTAATGAGCTAGTGTTCCTGGGTTCAATATCCACTGAGAAATCTGATGGCAGAGGGGAAGATGCTGTTCCTAAAACGTTTAGTGTGGGCCTTCAAGGCTCCTGTGCCACCTCCTTAATGATGGCAGTCAGTTCCTTTACAGTTGCAGTAAATGTATCAGAAACATATTGTATATTTTAAAAAGTAGTACAAAAAGAGCACTAAGTAGTAAGGTGGTGTTAATGGACAATTCATAAATCTAATGGCGGAGGAGAAGAGGCTGTTCCTAAAATGTGGAGTATGTGTCTTCAGGAAGCTCTCCAAGTACGCAGGACTGGTCAGCAACTGTCAGCAGGCTGGATGGAGAGCGAGGTGTCTCCCAGTGGAGGTTGGTTGTAGGGGATTCGTAGCCTGTTCTTTAGTTAGAGCCTTCAGCATTTTGGGCATTGAGGGAGAGGAAGAGGAGAGCCATCCGCAGTACCACCGATGCGGCAGAGAGGGCCTCAAGATGGCTGTGGCTCAAAAGAGGGGAGCCATGGAGTCATAAGTAGCTGGCCATCTGGACACAAGCTGGGGTCTGATCAGCCCCGGCTGGGTCACCTGGAGGAGGTTGTATGATGTTGAAAGACCCGAAACACCCGATGATTCCAGGAACATCACTGAAGATGTGTCCAGAAGCATCAATAGATGTATGGACACAGCAGACTCCCTTATCACCTCCCTGCTGGCAGTAATGAGAAGATGGCATGACTTGGGTGGCGAGGTAGTTAACGATGGATGCTGTCTTCTTGTGACATCTCTTTTTGAAGACATCTTCTCTGGTGGGGAGGCTGGTCCCATGATGGAGCTGGCTGAGTGTACAATCCTCTGCAGATTTTTCCAGTCCCATGTATTAGATCATCACCATGTCATGGTGGAGAGGCTTGTGAGTTGCTGAGACCCCATGAGTGGTGCTGTCAGGAGTTTAGCCATCTGGCACTTGGCTAGTAGGGTCACCCATGGCAGAGGTCAAAGGGGAGGTTCCAGACAGACTTCAACAGTGGAGCTGGTAGACACATCACAGTGGCAGTGAAGGTGAAGGAAGACTGTGGCAGTGAAGAGTCCCCAGTCATCATGCACTCCATGCCACTGGTCCCTGGCACTGATCTGTCAAGAGCAATGAGAGGGCTGCCTGTGCATCAGCTTCCCCACGTTAAGCAAAGCCACACCCAGGTGATCTCCATCTCTGTGTGTCCTGTCACCACCTGAAGACCCACCAATAGGAGACATACTTGACTTGTGTGATCATACTACCGCCAGATGGTGATGCAACCAGTCAGAATGCTGTCACAGTTCATCTGTAGAAATTTAATTAAAGTACCATGTTATGCACTTACTAAAACATATTGTTCACAAATTTGGAAGAAGTGTCAGCTTGAATTGAGAAGTGTTACCAATTGAAAACCAGAAGCCTTAAATTGGAATAAATGGTCTTCTCCAGGCTGGAAGGATTGAAGTCATGGAGTATCCCAGGGATCAGATCAGTTCTGTTCTTGTGACCTTGAGAGGTGACGAAATGCAAGGTGTTCAAGTTGATGACACAAAACTGGCTTAAAGGGCAAATTATAGTGAGCATAGAGTGACTTTATAGCAGATCTAGATGAAATGGGTGAAAGTGGAGTTTGATGTGGGATGTGTCATGCAGTTTGGTAAGAGGAATCAAAAGGCAGATTGCTATCTATATGGAAAAGAATTACAAGTGATTAAAGTGTAAAGGAATCTTGTATGAATCATAAAATAATGGCAGTTGCAGATGACACGAAGCTGGGCGGCAGTGTTAGCTGTGAGGAGGATACTAAGAGGATGCAGGGTGACTTGGATAGGTTGGGTGAGTGGGCAAATTCATGGCAGATGCAATTTAATGTAGATAAATGTGAAGTTATCCACTTTGGTGGCAAAAATAGGAAAACAGATTATTATCTGAATGGTGGCCAATTAGGAAAAGGGGAGGTGCAACGAGACCTGGGTGTCATTATACACCAGTCATTGAAAGTGGGCATGCAGGTACAGCAGGCGGTGAAAATGGCGAATGGTATGCTGGCATTTATAGCAAGAGGATTCGAGTACAGGAGCAGGGAGGTACTACTGCAGTTGTACAAGGCCTTTGTGAGACCACAGCTGGAGTATTGTGTGCAGTTTTGGTCCCCTAATCTGAGGAAAGACATCCTTGCCATAGAGGGAGTACAAAGAAGGTTCACCAGATTGATTCCTGGGATGGCAGGACTTTCATATGAAGAAAGACTAGATGAACTAGGCTTGTACTCGTTGGAATTTGGAAGATTGAGGGGGGATCTGATTGAAACGTATAAAATCCTAAAGGGATTGGACAGGCTAGATGCAGGAAGATTGTTCCCGAAGTTGGGGAAGTCCAGAATGAGGGGTCACAGTTTGAGGATAGAGGGGAAGCCTTTTAGGACCGAGATTAGGAAAAACTTCTTCACACAGAGAGTGGTGAATCTGTGGAATTCTCTGCCACAGGAAACAGTTGAGGCCAGTTCATTGGCTATATTTAAGAGGGAGTTGGGTATGGCCCTTGTGGCTAGGGGGATCAGAGGGTATGGAGGGAAGGCTGGTGCAGGGTTCTGAGTTGGATGATCAGCCATGATCATAATAAACGGCGGTGCAGGCTCGAAGGGCCGAATGGCCTACTCCTGCACCTATTTTCTATGTTTTTTATGTTTTCTATGCAACAATGAGTTAGAAGTGAAGATGATATATTCGCCTTTGTTGAAAAGAAGCTGGAGATTAGAAGTGGGTTTATACAGGTGACGCCACACCTGGAGTATTGTGCACAGTTTCGGTGCCCTTTCTTAAAGGATAGAGTTGCATTGGAGGTAATCCAAAAGAGATTCACTTGGCTAATTTCTAAAATGTGCAGATTTGCGTGTCTAGAGTGGCTAAACAAGTTGGATCATGTTTTTGGAGTTTGGAAGAATGAGGAGTAATCATACAAAACCCTAAGAGTACATGACTGGATACATGCCAGTCTCTTCATGATACTTCTAGTGGGGAGAATATCAAATGAGGGGAGATGATTACATGATAAGGGATCAATTATTTAAAATCGAGGGATAAGGAAATTTCTTCTTGGATAGTGATGAATCTCTGGAATTCTCTACCCCAATGAGTTTGCAGGCAGAATTATTTAGAGTGGAGGAAAATAAATATTTGGAAGTTTTTATATAGTCATGAACTTTGGTAGAAGGTATAAAAGCATAGATTATTTTCTAAACAGGTAGAAACTTCAGAAAACAGAGATCTAAATGGACTTGGAAAACCTTGTGCAGAGTTCCCTAAAATTTGAATTATTTGGAGGCTGAATCAGTGGTAAAGAAGGCAAATGCAAAGTTAACCTTTATCTTAAGAGGATTAGAATACAAAGCAAGTATGTAATGATAAGGCTTTCAGGCTTTGGTCAGACTGCCCTTTTTCTAAGAAAGGATGTGCTGGAATTGGAGGGGGCCAGAAGATTGATCCTGGGATCTGTAAAGAGTATGAATTTCAGTTTGTATACTATATACATCCTCTGACATTAAACGGCACCATTGACGTATGGGGAGTGTTTGGCTTTGGAGTTTAGAAGAATCGGGGATCGCATTGAAACATATCAGATATTGAAAGGCCTAGTAGTGGATGTGGAGAAAGTGTTTCCTATAGTGGGGGAGTCTAGTACCAGGGGCACAGTCTCAGAATATAAAAATGTCCCTTTAGAACAGAGATGAGGAGGAATTTATTGCCAGAGGTGATTGTGGAGCTTAAGTCATTGGTATTTAAAGCTGAGGTTGATAGAATCTTGATTAGTAAGGGTGGTGAGAAGGTAGGGAGAATGGAGTTGAGAGGGGACAGTAAATCAGCCATGACGGAATGGTGGAGTGGATTCAATGGACCGAATAGCCTAATTGCACTCCTGTTTCTTGTGGAAAGATCCAGGCATTGAGGGCTATGGGGTCTGGTGTAGACAAATAGTTGAGGTTATATATAATCATTCTGAGGGCCAGGCAGTCACCTCCTGCTATTTTCTTGTATTCGTATGTATTGTGTGTTGTAGCTGAGTATTCCAGTTATTGTTTATTGCCAGTTTCTAATGATCTATCTTTCTTTTTTTCTCTAGATAAAGATTACGACAATGCCATTAAGTATTACACCCAGGCCATCGAGTTGAACTCTGAGAATGCCATTTATTATGGGAATCGTAGTTTGGCATACTTACGGACTGAATGTTATGGCTATGCCTTGTCAGATGCCACCAAAGCGGTGGAGCTGGATAAGAAATACATTAAAGGGTATTATAGGCGAGCAACAGCCAACATGGCACTGGGCAAATTTAAGGCTGCACTGAAAGATTATGAAACGGTGAGTGGAAGTTTATTTAGTTATGTCTGTCTGCTTAGCGATACAATACAGAACAGGTCCTTCCAACCCAGGAAACCGTGTTACCTAGCAACCCACCTATTTAACCCTAGCCTAATCACAGGAAAATTTTAAATGGCAAATTAACTACTAATCAGCACGTCTTTGGTCTGTGAGAGGGAACCAAAGTGCACTGAAGAAACCCACGCTGTCCCGGGGGAACACACAAACTCCTTCAACCCAGATAAGTGTGAGGTGGTTCATTTTGGTAGGTCAAATACGGCAGAATATAGTATTAATGGTAAGACTCTTGGCAGTGTGGAGGATCAAAGGGATCTAGGGGTCAGAGTCCATAGGACACGCAAAGCTGCTGCGCAGGTTGACTTTGTGGTTAAGAAGGCATATGGTGCATTGGCCTTCATCAATCATGGGATTGAGTTTAAGAGCCGAGAGGTGATGTTGCTGCTATATAGGACCCTGGTCAGACCCCACTTGGAGTGCCATGCTCAATTCTGGTCACCTCACTACAGGAAGGATGTGGAAACCATGGAAAGGGTGCAGAGGAGATTAACAAGGATGTTGCCAGGATTGGGGAGCATACTTTATGAGAATAGGTTGAATGAGCTCGGCCTTTTCTCCTTGGAGTGGCGGAGTATGAGAGGTGACCTGATAGAGGTGTACAAAATGATGAGAGGCATTGATTGTGAGGATAGACAGGCTTTTTCCCAGGGCTGAAATGGCTACCACGAGAGGGCAGTTTAGGTGCTTGGAAGTAGGTACAGAGGAGATGTGAGGGGTAAGTTTTTTTTTACAGAGTAGTGAGTGCGTGGTGGTGGAGAAGGATATGATAGGGGCTTTTAAGAGACTCCTGGATAGGTACAAGGAGCTTAAAAAAAAAAAAAAAAAAAAGAAGGGCTCTGGGTAACCCTAGGTAATTTCTAAAGTAAGTACTTGTTCGGCACAGCATTGTGGGCCGAAGGGCCTGTATTGCGCTGTAGGTTTTCTGTGTTTCCTTGCGTGCAGTGCCGGAATTGAACTCCAAACTTCCAACACCCTGAGCTGTAATTGTATCACCCTAACTGCTATGCTACCATGGTGCCCTGCAATGCCCTGAAAATTATCTTTTGAAACATAGGGATCATTTGCATGCAGATTCCTGCATTTTATTGAACACAACAAAACAACCAGACAGACAAAACAACAGCAAACTGCATTTGTGCAGTATGCTTAACATAGGAAAAATATCCCAAGTTTCTTCAGAGCTAGGCAAGAAGAGTAGGGCAGATGATCAAAGCTTAGCCCACAGGATTGGGCTTCAGTAATCAAATTAAATCAAGTTTCCGTATCATTCAACCATACTTGGATACGGCTGAACGAGACAGCATTCCTCTGGGGCCAAAGGTGTAAAGCATACACAGCAAATTCAAAATATTGAGGGGGAGAATTTATGGTGCAGTTCCCATCAATCCAGCCTGTTATTCCACTGATCAGACTCTGGAGGCCAGCACCAGTGAGAGAGGCCAGCTGCTAGCCGAGCATGGATGCCATGTGACACTGCCTCCGGCATCTCCTTATCTGGACTGCAGCAGCAGGCAAGCCTGCGGCTTGAGACCTAGTCCTGATACATCTTACATTATCAGTGTCCAACAGGGTCTTGCGATCGCAAGAGAAACATCCAAGACGGTCACGGTTACACTCTACACTGCTTTTATGCACCAACTCCGATGTTGTCGAGTAGCAGGCAACAACGTGTTCTGCACCCAGGTCAGCTTCTCCGATCCCAGTCCAGTCTGCCAGCCAGCTGCAAAGAACAACAAGCAGTTCACTGATGCGATAGATCTGTTTTACCCGAAGTTCGTGGAGTCCAGTATGGTCTTGCAATCATTTTAAACAAAAAACATTTAACAAAGAAAGGAACACTTTTGGTTGGCCCCCCAAGAGGCCGCTGCGTCCAAAATGCGCTGCCATCTTACTGGAAGTAGTGCTGTAAAGGTTGGAGACAATTTGCAAAGGGGAAGGGAATTCCAGAGCTGAAGGCATGCCATTAGTTGTGAAACACACAAGGTGGTGAGGAATTCAGTGGGGCAGGCTGCATCTATGGAGTGAGGTGGAACAGTCAACATGTGGGCCCAGCCTTTCATCAGGGATGGGAATAAAGAGGGCAGAAACCAGAATGAAAGGTTTCTTTTATTTAGAGATACAGAGTGGAACAGAGGAACAGGCCCTCCTGGGGCAACAATTTGCAAACCCACCTATTTAACACTAGCCTAATCACAGGACAATTTGCCATCTCTACTCTGCAGTGTATGTTTTTGGACTGTGGAAAGGAACTCGTGTTCATGGGGAGAATGTACCAACTCTTTACTGTGCCAGAATTGAACACAAACTGTGGATCTCCTCATGCTGTAATAGCGTTGTGTTAACTGCTATGCTACCACGTTGTGGAGGGAAATAGCATGGGCCATGAGTGATTGGTGAAGTGGAGGGAAGCTGGGAGGTGATGGTGGAAAAGACAAAGGGCTGGAAAAGAAGGAATTTGATGGGAGACAACAGCACATCACTGAATTAAGGGAAGGAGGTTGGGAACAGAGGGAGAAAGGTGTAGGTGATGGGCAGGTTGCGAAGGTGAGGGAGAGGAATGAGAGGGTGAAGGGATGACAGGAATAAAGGAGGAGGAAGAAAGGGGTAGTTACTGGAAGTTAGAGAAATCAATGTTCATACTGTCAGGCAGACTTCCAAATGGGGTGAGGTGTTCCTTTGCCCTGCACCTGGCCTCAGTCTGGCAGTGGAGGAGCCCATGGGCAGAAGTGTCAGTGTGGGAATGGGAAGATCCTGCTCTTACAGCAGACGAGCACAAGTGATTTCTAGCAGTCAGTGTCAGGTCTCTCTGATGTAGGCCAGGCTGCACCAGGAGCACCAGATGCAATAAATGACGCTGATGGATGGACATCTAAAGTGCTCCATCACCCAGAAGGACTGAAAAGGGTACTGAAGGGTGGTGAGTGAGAAGGGGTAGGGCCAGCTACAACACTGCTCTTTTACAGGGGAATCGGTGGAGAGGTTGAGCGGACAAGGGAGTTGTGAAGAGAGCAATGACTGTGGAAAGGGGAAGGGGGAGGAAGACATTGAGTAATTGAGAGCGTAGAGCAGTACATGTCCCTTGACCCACTGTTGTGCCGATCTTTTAACCACCTCCATGATCAATCTATCCTACATAACTCTCCATCTTACTGTTATCCATATGCCTTTTTTGCTCAGCATAACAAAACTTTCAATTTCCAGGTACATTTACATTTCTTCCCCTCACAGATATCAGCTATCAGAACACTTCCATTAAAGTGTAGACATCACCACCACATCCTATACAAAAGCCCTTATTAGTATAGCAGACAGGTTTACATCTACATATTGTATACAGAGATAGAGGAGGTTATATGGAATGAGGCTTTGGAGTATGTTAACTCCTGTTCCATCAATGCCAGGCATTGTTTAATGCAATTTAAAATCCTACATAGACTACATTACTCAAAGGTAAGGGTTCATAAACTATTCCCAGAGGTGTCCCCAATGTGTGAGAAATGCAAGTCCTCGGAGGCAAATTTGTTATCAAGGACAGACTCAAGGAATTTGAAAAAATCTGGCAACCCATTACCGTTGTATTTAGAAGAGACCGACAGCTGAACTTGGGGGGCAGGGGGCGGGCGGTAGGACCTAAACAGCACATATGGGAGAGGTGAGGGGAGGGTAGGGCTGGAAGGGGAAAGGAGACGGGGAGGTAGGGTTTCCTTTGCTTTTTGCTTGTTTACTATACATACATTCATTTGATTTTCATTATGTTGTAAGAAAGAAAAAAAAGCATTGTACTTTAGGACATTGTCGGTTGTGGTTATGCTGATGTTGCTTCACAATAAAAATATTTGAAACAACTACATCTACATATTGTAGAAAAGGTTGCCATGTTTTATGAAAACTATTTGTTTTTGAGTGTACCATACATGTTTAAAAAGTCCAAAGGAATGTATTCCATGATTAATTTATGCCAGCCGGAAAGTCCAGGGGCCTTATCACATATCCAACAAAGTAAAATATTCTTCCTTGCACACAAAGTCAGGATATTGAAAAGTTTCTTCTGATGTGCATTAATAATACGAGTGCTGGGTAAGCCTAAGAGAAAAGACACTGGGTCCAGTTCAAGCTCCATCTTCAGAATCTTTTCCATTTCACCCAAAATACCACTCCAGTATGCCTGAAGTTTGGAACAAGTCCAAAAACAATGGGTGAGAGTTCCGGTATTTCCTTTATATTTAGAGCACATTGGAGAAACCCCTGTCTTAAATTTCGAGAGATGATCTGGAGTCAGATGAGCTCTATGCAGAATTTTGAGTTGCAATGCTTTAGTTCTATTACAAACTGAAATTTTCTTTGCATTATCACAGATGTCTTCCCATGTTTCAGCTGTAATTTCTACTCCCAGCTCTCCCTCCCAATTGCTCAGCCTCTCCACAAGAACATTCCCTCAGGATGCTGTAAAAAGTACTGATGGAGACTTCATCTTTAGAACAGGACCCTCTTTTCTATGTCAGAACTATAGAAATCAGTTAATGATGCAAACATGAGGAAATCTGCAGATGCTGGAAGTTCAAGCAACACATAAAAAATGCTGGTGAACGCAGCAGGCCAGGCAGCATGTATAGGTAGAGGTACAGTTGATGTTTCGGGCCGAGACCCTTTGTCAGGATGTTTGTTTTTTTCTATATATAATCTCTTATCTGAAAGAAACGAAAAAGGTCCTTGCTGGGTATGTTGAATTTCTGTACTATTTGACTAAAAGACATCATCGTTCCTTCATCAAACAAGTCTCCTAGATGGAAAATACCCTTAGAAACCCAAAGTTTAAATCCAGGATCCAGTATGCCAGGCTAAAAATCTGGACTGTTGGTTATTGGAGTGAAGGGTAATATTTTTGGTAGCGCAGCAAAAATATCACCCATACGTCTGTCTAATGTATCAGCCTCTACCACCATCTGTGGAACGGCCTTCCTTGTATCCACCACCTCCCAGTACTTTCGACTAATCACCTTAAAACTATGCTCTTTTAATAGCCATTTTCACTGGGAAAAGTCTCTTGTACATCTCTTTCAAGTCACCTCTCGTCCTCCTTTGCTTCAAAGAGAAAAGCCCTAGCTCGCTTATCCTCTCTTCATAGGACATGCTCGCTAATCCAGGTAACATCCTGGTAAATCTCCTCACTTTTGATTTGGATTATTGCGTAGGCTGAACTGACGATGCACACCTTTGGGTGTTGTGAGACCACATCTGGAATATTGTGTACAGTTTTGGTCTCCAAATTTGAGTAAGGACATTCTAGCTATTGAGGGAGTGCAGCGTAGGTTCACGAGGTTAATTCCTAGAATGGCGGGACTGTCATATGTTGAAAGATTGGAGCGACTGGGTTGTATACTCTGGAATTTAGAAGGATGAGAGGGGATCTGATTAAAACATATAAGATTATTAGGGGATTGGACAAGCTAGAGGCAGGAAACATGAGGCCACAGTTTAAGAATAAGGGGTAGACAATTTAGAACAGAGTTAAAGAAGAGCTTTTTCACATGCTCTCATGAAGAAGATCTCCCTCATGTTCCCCTTAAGCATTTTACCTTTCACCTTTAATCTATAACTTCTAGTTTTAGTCCCACCCAACCTCACTGGAAAAATGCAGTCACCATCTCTATGACCCTCATAATTTTGTACACCTCTATCAAATATCACTCAGTCTCCTATGCTCCAAGGTATATAGCCCTAACCTATTCTTTCTTTCCCTACAACTTGTGTCCTTGAGTCTTGGCTACAGCCTTGTAAATTCTCTCTATCTTTCTTGTAGGTAAGTGCAGGAACTGTACACAATACTCTACATTTGGTATAGAACAGTTTTTTGCCCGGTTAACTTTACTATGTTTCTTTACCAGAAATCAACCAATCTTATATTTAAGATTATGTGTACGTAATCTCAGAAACAGCTTCATCCAGATGTGTTGTGACGCTCATCTTCGCAGTGTTGGCTGCTGTGGGATGGGGAAACCAGTCATTTTAGAGTCTAGTAGAGTTGCTATGTAAGCTCATTTTCACTGCAAATTGCTTGTTTCAATAACACTATCAGTGATGTGCAAAAGTATTTTATACTGTTCCTAAAAACGGACATTATTCATGGTATGGAAATTTTGTAGAGTGTGATCTCTCAAAATTGGTGACAATGCAGCAACAATAATCTCCAGCTAAGAATCTTCACCAAGCAACACAAGGATCTGTTAGAACAGCTTTGGTTGTTGGTTCTGCAGAGTAATTACATAATGTGCAGTTACTCTGCAAAATAATTGAGTTTCCACCACTCTCTGTAAAAAGTAGGAATCTGGATTCTGTCATTTTAAAGATTAGCAACACCCATCATAGTTGCTGGTGAGCGCAGCAGGCCAGGCAGCATCTCTAGGAAGAGGTACAGTCGACGTTTCGGGCCGAGACCCTTTGTCAGGACTAACTGAAGGAAGAGCTAGTAAGAGATTTGAAAGTGGTAGGGGGAGATCCAAAATGATAGGAGAAGACAGGAGGGGGAGGGATGGAGCCAAGATCTGGACAGGTGATTGGCAAAAGGGATATGAGAGGATCACGGGACAGGAGGCCCAGGGAGAAGGAAAAGGGGGAAGGGGGGAAAACCCAGAGGATGGGCAAGGGGTATAGTCAGAGGGAGAAAAAGGAGAGAGAGAGAAAGAATGTGTGTATATAAATAAATAACAGATGGGGTACAAGTGGGAGGTGGGGCATTAGCAGAAGTTAGAGAAGTCAGTGTTCATGCCATCAGGTTGGAGGCTACCCAGACGGAATATAAGGTGTTGTTCCTCCAACCTGAGTGTGGCTTCATCTTTACAGTAGAGGAGGCGGTGGATAGACATGTCAGAATGAGAATGGGAATGGGATGTGGAATTAAAATGTGTGGCCACTGGGAGATCCTGCTTTCTCTGGCGGACAGAGCGTAGGTGTTCAGCAAAGCGATCACCCAGTCTGTGTCGGGTCGCGCCAATATATAGAAGGCCACATCGGGAGCACCGGACGCAGTATGTCACCCCAGCCGACTCACAGGTGAAGTGTCGCCTCATCTGGAAGGACTGTCTGGGGCCCTGAATGGTGGTAAGGGAGGAAGTGTAAGGGCATGTGTAGCACTTGTTCCGCTTACAAGGATAAGTGCCAGGAGGGAGATCAGTGGGGAGGGATGGGGGGGGACAAATGGACAAGGGAGTTGCGTAGGGAGCGATCCCTGCGGAAAGCGGGGAGGGGGAGTTACGGAGAATAATATGTTGGACATATTATTGGACCCCCCCCCCCCACCACTTTCAAATCTCTTGCTAGCTCTTCAGTTAGTCCTGATGAAGAGTCTCGGCCGGAAACGTCAACTGTACCTCTTCCTAGAGATGCTGCCTGGCCTGCTGCGCTCACCAGCAACTTTGATGTATGTTGCTTGAATTTCCAGCATCTGCAGAATTCCTCGTGTTTACAATTTTAAAAATTAGCTTTATTTGTCAAACACACATTGAAACATGCAGTGAAGGACGTAATTTTCATCAGCGACTAACACAGTCTGAGGAAGTGCTGGAGTAGCATGCAAGTGTCGCCATGCTGTTAATGCCAACACAGCGTGCCCACAACTTACTGATCCTAACCCAGACATCTTTGGAATGTGGGAGGAAACTGCAGCACCCGGGGGAATTCCACGCAGTCATGGGAAAAACATACGAACTCCTAACAGATGACGGGAATTGAATTCTGTTCACTGTGAAGTATTGCACTAACCTCTAGGCTATCATGGTATTCTAAATTCTACTGTTTCCTTAAAATCATTTTACTTTCTGCAATCAATTGTGTGTTTTCAGAGGTTTGTTTCAGCTTCAAAACTTTTTTTTTCCAAGATGAGTTTTTTTTTTCCTCTTGTGTATGCAATTAGCCATAAACACTCCCTACCAGGAGTTCTGCCATTAATATTTAAACATGGCTGCTTGTGAGGTCAGATTATAAATTTGTGAAATTCAGAGAGAGGGAGTTAATAATTTGACAAAGACTTGCTTTGATGGGGAGGGGTGATTGTTCATCAGAACAGAGCAAAACATTTAAAAATATATATTAAAAATTACTATTAAAATGTATGTATAAAAAATTAAATGAATAAGTAGTGCAGAAAGAAAGTTGGTTTGCTTCAGTCAAAGATAATTGGCGGGTCGGCTTTTTTGAACTACGCTCCTAAACTGGAATTTAATACCTAAAGCAATAAGAAATGCAGACTCTGACACTTTTAAACACCAGCTCAAAACCTTGATTTAGCTTGCTTTTAAGTAACACTTTAGTTTTTTGTTTTTAATTATAGTTTATTTTATTTTCATGTTTGCATGTTATCCCATTGTAAATCACTTTGAACTACATTGTATGAAGAATGCTCTATAAATAAGTTATTTTTGTTTCTCAGCTCAGGCTGGTAAAACCTGAGGTACAGGCATAGCTAAGTGCACTTATTTTTCAATTGCTAGGAACTTTCAGACTATTCTTGTGGCCTTCTGGAGATTTGGATAAATATTGCTGTTGGTGTAATTGGTTTAATACTATTGTATAGTGACTTTGGGATGATACTAGTTGTAGATTTTACCATTGGGACAATGTATACCCTGTTCATGTTCCATAGTCTCAATTTCCTCTCTTAATTCAACATATTTCTGGTGTTTTTCACAGTTTGATTTCAGTATGTGCTATATCTATTAAATAAGTTGTTCTTGTTTGTTTATCCTGTAATATTATATCCAGATGGTTATTATGGATTATCCTATCTGTAATAATGGATTGGTTGTAATATAATTTGCAGGACTATGACTCTAAAACTGGATCAGGCTTATATTTATTGTAAGGTATGGTTTATTTTGTGAGTTTGTATTTTAAAGCAAGGTTTTGGTGAAAGATGTTTGCTACTTGATTGTGCCTGTGTTAGTAATCAGATTGAGTTAAACTGCTGTAGGACCCTGAAATGTGCTGTATTTTTTTCTGGTTTCTCTTGGTATTTTCTGCATTTACTATCCTGAATTTCTTGGTCTTTGAATGTAATTTTGTTTTTTTTAACCTCTTGGTCCTGTATTGCTGCAAGGAGCCCCTCTGTTTCTGGGAAGAGGTATCCAGCTCTGAGCCAGGCATTCGATGCTTCCTTGTCCACATCTACTCTGCTCAGACCATGGGGATATCTCCCATGGAGGGTCATGCTCTTTCATTGGTTAACTTTTTCTTCTTCTTTTCTCTATGTTCTATCATTTAGGTTTTGTGGTGTGTACTTATCAGAATTGCATATAGTTACGTCCCATGCTGATTCCTGTTTTTGTTGATGAAAGTATATCCTCCCTTAAGTTTTATCTGATTTGTGTAAATTATTTTTTTTCTCTGTTATTCCTTTTCCTTCTGTCCTAGGTAATGTAAATCTAAGTGAGTTTGAGTGTACCTAGTGTTTTCTAAAATTTGTCATTTCAGTTCTTGTTTTTCTTTGCAAATTTTCCAGATTGGTTTTGGACCAAGATATTATTCCTAAGGAGTACATTAATATGGGTACATCAGAAGTGTTTATTGCCTTTGTTATATTTTTACTATTGTGCTCTGTTGGATATTCTTAAGCCTTGAAGTAAATTCTGTCAAAAGTTTTCCCTTTATCGCAGTATGATCTATTTTCTTTGCTTGTTGATATCCCAGATATTTAAATATTTCATATGTATCCATCAGTTATATTGTGTTCTGCCAAACTCACTTATATTCTACTAGCTCTGTTGTACCTTTCCTTGTGTTTAATGTTCTGGACTTATCTAGTCCAAAGTTCATGTTTGTTTTTTAGAAAATAGTTCTACTATTTGAATTAATTGCTTTAGCTTTACCGATGGAGTGTACAATATCAAATCATCCATACTTAGGTGTGCCAAAGTATAATTTGTTTATCTCTGATTTGATACCCTATTTTCATCTTGCACAGTAAATCAGAGCGGGTTTAAAGCTAGACAAAACCATAATGGGTTCAGAGTCACCCTGGGAAATGCTTTGTTTTATTTTGATAACAATGATTCTTTTTTGGTTGGTGTGTACCTAATTTGATTAGGGAGCTTAAGGTAAAGGAATCCTTACGAGGCAGTTATCATATGATGGAATTCACCCTGCACTTTGAAAGGGAGAAGATGAAGTCTGATGTATCCATATTACAGTGAAGTAAAAGGAATTACTGAGCCATGAAAGAGGAGCTGGCCGAAGCTGACTGGAAGGGGTCACTATCAGGGACGATGACAGAACAGCAGCGGCTGGTGTTTCTGGGAGCAACTTGGAAGGCACAGAATAGATATATACCAAATATGAAGACTTATTTTAAAGGGAAGATGAAGCAACCGTGACTGGGAAGGGAAGCCAGAAAAGCATTAAAGCAAAAGAGGGGGCATATAATGTAGCAAAAATTAGTGGGAAGTTAGAATAGTTGGGTAGCTTTTAAAAAGCAGCAGAAGGCAGCTAAAAAGTATAAAGTATAAAAAGCCATAAGGAGCGAAAAGATGAAATATGAAGGAAAGTAAGCCAAATAAATAAAATGATAGTAAAAGTTTTTTTAAAGATATTTAAAGAATAAAAGATGCAAGAATGGATATTGGTCTACTGGAAAATGATGCTGGAAGTTTAGTACTGGGGGACAAAAATTGCGGATGAACTTGAGTATTTTAGTATTTTGTGTCAGTCTTCACTATGGAAGACACTAACAGAAACTTGAGAGTGTGAAATGGCAAATGTGACTGTAGTTGCTATTACCAATGAGAAGCTAAAATTTCTGAAGGTAGATAAGTCACCTGGATGAGATTGCCTACACACGAAGGTTCTGAAGAAGGTAGCTGAAGAGATTGTGGAGGCATTAGTAATGATCATTAAAGAATTGCTGGATTATGGAATGGTTCTGGAGGACTGAAAAATTGCAAATATCACTCCACTCTTCAAGAAGGGAGAGAGGCAGAAGAGAGGAAATTATAAGCCAGTTAGTCTGACTTCAGTGATTGGGAAAAGATGTTGGAGTTCATTATTAAGGATGAGGTTTCAGAGTAGTTGGAGGCATATGATAAAATAAGCCAAAGTCAGAATGGTTTCCTTAAGGGAAAAGCTTGCCTGACAAATCTGTTTGTTGGAATTCTTTGTGGAAATAACAGGCAGGATAGACAAAGGAGTCAGTGGATATTGTTTATTTGTTTTTTTTTCAGAAGACCTTTGACAAGGTGCTGCATATAAGGCTGCTTAAGATAAGAACCCATGGTATAACAGGAAAGATACTCCACGGATAGAGCGTTGGCTGATTGGCAGGAGGCAGAGTGGGAATAAAGGGAGTCTTATTGTGTGCCGGTAACTAGTGGTGTTCCACAGTCAAGTCAAGTCAAATTTATTTGTATAGCACATTTTAAAAACAACCCACATTGACCAAAGTGCTGTACAGATCAGAGTAGATAGCTAAAATCACAAATACAAGAAACACGGGCATAACCAACAAGGCAAACAGCTTACAGGCACAGAAGAAACAACACAAGGGTCTGGGCACAAGCCAAAAATCAGCCACATCAGGAGGATTCAACCGCTAGTGAATAAAGGTAAGTTTTGAGCCTGGATTTAAAAGAGTCGATGGAGGGGGCAGATCTGATAGGGAGGGGAATGCTGTTCCACAGTCTAAGGGCTACAATAGCAAAGGCGCGGTCACCCCTGAGCTTAAATTTAGATCGCGGGACAGCCAGGAGCCCCAAGTCAGCTGACCTGAGGGACTTGGAAGTAGAATAAGGGGTTAGAAGGTCTGTGATATGGGGCGGGGGGGCAGCCCATTTAGGGCTTTATAAACAAACAGCAGAATCTTAAAATCAATTCTGAACCGTACTGGCAGCCAGCGGAGGGAGGCCAGGATAGGAGTATATGATCCCTCTTCTGGGCACCTGTCAGGAGCCTGGTTGTGGCGTTCTGGACCAGTTGCAGGTGGGACAGGGATGACTGACTAATCCCAGTATACAGGGAGTTGCAATCGTCCAAGCGGAAGGATATAAGGGCGTGGATGACTTTCTCAAGATCTTTGAAAGAGAGAAATGGCTTGATTTGGGCAATAGTACAAAGCTGGAAAAACTGGCTTTTACTACTGCATTAACTTGCTTGTCAAACTTAAAGGTGGAATCAAATATCACAACAAGGATTTAACATGGGGTTTGACAAGGGTGGACAAGTTACCAAAACTGTTGATAATCACCTTGATGGAGTCAGGGGGGCCAAATAGGACAACTTCAGACTTGCCTTCATTCAGCTGCAGGAAGTTTTGTGCCATCCAACACTTTATGTCCTCAGGGCAGTTCATGAGGCTGGTTAGTTTTGACTGGTCATTTGGTTTCAATGGGGATGAAGATGTGTCTCGTGAGCATAACAGTGGAAAGAAATGTTGTATTTTTGAATGATTGGGGTTGATGTTGGGACCTTTTTACATTGTATGTCAATGATTTGGGTAACAGAATTGATGGCTGTGGCAATGGCCAAGTTTGTGGACGATATTAAAATAAGTGGAAGGGCAGGTAGTAGTGAGGAAGCAGAGGAGCTTCAAAAGGACTTTGATTAGGAGAAGTGGCAGATGGAATACAGTATTGGGAAGTGTATTGTCATACACTTTGGTAGAAGGAGTAAAAGCATAGACAATTTTCTAACTGAAGAAAAATTCAAGTATCTAAGGTGCAAAGGACTTGGAGTGCTTGTACAGGATCCCTGAAAGGTTAACTTGCAGGTTGAGTTGATTATAAGGAAGGCAAATGCAATGTTAGCATTCATTTTGAGAGGACTAGAATATTAAGAGCAAGGATTTAATGCTGAAGCTTTATAAGGCATTGGCCAGAGCACACTTGGAGTATTGTGAACAATTTTAAGCCCATTATCTTTGAACAAATGTGCTGACATTGCTGAGAGTCCAAAGGAGGTGCACGAGAATGATTCCGGGAATAAGAGTTAACATATGTAGAACATTTGATGGTTCGAGGCCTTGTTACGTACCCCGTAACTGGGTTGCCAACCCAGCTGAAATAGACCACGTGTTGGAGTCTGGATTACTGGAAGCTAATCAAGTTTTATTAAAGAAATAAGTAACACAGTACTCTAATCGTAAGGATATAAATGCAACAGGTTAGCAATGATAAAAGACACATGTACACAGAACTAGGGCAATAGGAATCAACCAAGCTCTATCGCAGCCTAGGGGTAAAATGATCAGTCTCAAGTGACGCAGAGTTCAGTTCAGTTTAGTACAGTTCGCAGTAATCGCTGTTGTGCCGTTGGGGAGAGAGAGAGAATGCTAATTTGATTCAGCGGACCTTTGATGTTCACAGCTGGTTTCGGGCGGACCCTTTTATGTCTTCTGTGGTCACCGACTGTGATCCCTCCGTTCTGGATACGACCGTTCTTCCGCAGAGAACCCGGCACACAGGCAAGGGCGGACACACACACCAGGTTCCCACCGATCGTACCCTTTTCACCCTGTGCGTCTATGGTCGGTTCCCGTGACCAGACCTCCAAACACCTACCAACTTGTGGGGGCACACCGCTCTTCCAGGATCTTGTTATCTCGTGGTGTGTGTCGTGCCTTAGCGAACCTGTTCTATTTATCCCCCTGCTGGGGTATCGCCTTTTGAATGTTTCTCCATTGTCTCACTTATCTCTCTCTCTCATTAGCATGAATCTTCTGATAACCTGGTTTTTCGTCACAGCCTGTACTCGCAGGGATTTAAAAGAGTGAGTGGGATCTCATTGAAACCTACTGAATATGAAAGGCTGAGATGGAGTGGTTGTGGATACGATGTTTCCTATAGTGAGCGAGTCTAGGACTGGAGGGCACAGCCTCAGAATAGAAGGGCATCCATTTAGAACAGAGATGAGGAATTTCTGTAGCCAGCGGCTGGTGAGTCTAAGGAATTGATTGTCACAGACAGCCGTGGAAGTCATCATTGAGTATATCAAAGTATAGGTTGATAGGTTCCTGAGTAGTCAGGTCGTCCCAAGGTTACAGAGCTAATGGAATTGAGAAGGATAATACATTAGCCATGATGGAATTACGAAGCAGGCTGAATGGACCAAATGGCCCAGTTCTGCTGCTGTGTCTGATGGGATCCTGTTAGTTTAGTGTAGGAATGCTATTCAACTGGGGGCACTATCACAGCCAAGCTCACCCCCTCACCCTTACACCCTTTTTCAGAGTTCCAGCAGCCCAGGGTAATTATTTCCAGGCTAGTTGTGCACCATGACGGACAACTGAATCATTGCAGGGACCTGATTAGTTAACAAGAAAAATGCTTGGCACTTGAATTACTGAACACAAACATAGGGTAGAGGGAGGGAGAGAAGTGATTTGTAGGATAGGCTGTGGTTGGTATTTAAAAGTGCTGTGACATAAAGTCACAGTGTCCAAAGAAGATGTCTTCTCATCTGTACACACAGACCTCTCTGCTTCGAAGCACAGGAGGCCTAGCAGTAAGACAGTCCTGTTATCGCACTGTGAGTCAATTGAATGAGAAAAGGAATATGCAAGTACAGACAATTTAATTTTGACTGATGGTTGTCTGAGGTTCTTGTAGCTTGTTTTGTGTTTGGTGTGATGCCTTTCAACAACAAATTCTACAAACGCTGGCTGAAGTTTTAACATTTTTCGCCGCTTATTGTCAGGTGCTTAGACAGAAATGTCAGGGTATTTATAGCAGGCTTGCAATAGTGATGAGGTTCCCGTGGAAGCTTAATAGAATCATTTCCACACACAGTCAGTTGTTAAAAATACAATTTGGGTTTACGTATGTTTTATTTTGGTGGCTGTTGTCGACTCAGTCGGCTCCATCACGGACTCTAGCCTCCTCACCATGGAGGACGTCTTCAAAAGGTAGCGTCCATCACGAAGAGCCCCCACCATCCCTCATTACTACCATCAGAGAGGAGGTGCAGGAGCCTGAAGAGACATTCAGCATTTTTTGTCAGCTCCACCAACGGATTTCTGAACAATCAACCCATTAATTTGTGCTGTTTTTTTCCCCCACTACTTTATATTTCTATATATTTCTTATTGCAATTTATATTGTATGTTTTGCACTGTGTTGCTACCACAAAACACGCAAATTTCACAGCATGTGTCAATGATGTTCAATCTGATAGTGTTCAGCCTGGTACTTTCCCTAACCACTTCAACTTTATAGGGTCATAGAGAGACACAGTGGAGCAATAGGCCCTTTGTCACACCAAATCTGTGCCAACCATCAAACCTACTTTAATTCCATGTTGTTATTGATGGGTCTTGAGGGTCCTTAATGATGGATGCTTTTTGAAGATCCAGAGGAGGTTTAGGAGAATGATTTTGGGGATGAAAGGTCAATGTATGAGGAGCATTAGATGTCTTTGGGCCTGAACTCACTGGAGTTTAGAAGCATGGGGGGGCGATCTTGTTGAAACCATCATATATTGAAAGGCTTCGTTCAAGTGGTTGTGGAGAGTATATTTCCTATAGTGTCCGGGACCAGGGGGTACAGCCTCAGAAAAGAACATAGTATACCCACAACTCATTAACCCTTATCTCTACATCTGGAATGTGTGAGGAAAGCAAGCACTAAGAGAAAATCCTTGTGGTCACATTAAGAACATACCAACTTCTTGCAGGTGGGGGGGAGGGGAGTGAACGTCGACTCAAACCTTGAGAGGCCCGCGTCGGGCATTTTCATGCCTTACAAGGTGCAGATTGGAAGTCTGTGTGGGGCGCCACTCCTCACACAGACACTAGAGCAATGTGTGGTTAAGTGCCTTGCTGAAGGACACAAACACGCTGCCACAACTGAGGTTTGAACTAGTGATCTTCAGGTCACTAGACGAACGCCTTAACCACTTGGCCACGTGCCCAACACAAATGTCAGGTAGAAGCAGAATAATATAATTGTTATAGGGGATAATTGAGGGAACAGACTCTCTTCTCTGCAGCAGAGATGGTCTCAAGGCCTATATGGTGTCAGTGTTGAAGACTTTTCTGGGTTGGAAAGGAGCTTTGAGTGGGAGGGGGTGGGGTCCTGTTATCATGGTCCATGTTGACACTAACACAAAAGACTTTGTCGAGTGATTATGGGCAGGATTGAAAAGCAGAGCCACAAAAGTGATAATCTCCAAAGTAGTACTCGAACCATGATTTACAACTGTTAAATAAGATTAGATAAAGTGAGGTTTAAAGTTTGCTATGGGAGGAAGGAGTTTCAGTTCATGGGGCTCTGATACCAGCACTGGGGGAAAGAGAGAGCTGTTCTCTTCAGGTGGACTTCATCATGTTGAGGCTTGTGTCCTGGCCAATTGCACACGTTTGGGTATAGGTGGTGCTTTATTTTTATTGAGATACAGCCCAGAATTAGCCCTTCGGCCTTCAACTTGCACTGCCCAGCAATCCCCCGATTCAACCCTAGCTAAATGACATGACAATTTACAATGACCAATTAACCTACCAACCGGTACGTCTTTGGACTGGGAGGAAGGAGCACCTCGAGGAAACCCGCACGGTCACATGGAGTGATGGGAATCGAACCCGGGTCGCCTGTATTGTAAAGTTTTGTGCTAACTACTACGCTACCATACTGCTCTTTAGACAAATTAGAGGTGTGGCTCAAATGATGGGAAATGAGACTGGTGTCACAAATGGGGTACAGGTGAATGGGCAAAGGTAGTGTAATGTTATTACAGCATCAGGGTTTAATTCTACCACTGTCTGTAGGGAGTTTATGCATTCTCCCAGTGACTGTATGGGTTTCCTTTAGGTATTCTGGTTTTCTTCAACATTACGAAGATGTACAGTTAGCAGGTTAATTGGTCACGGTGGGGGTTATTGGGCTGTTTGGGCCAGAAGGGCTTGGTGCTGTGCTGTATCTCTAAATAAAAAAGAGAACATGGGACCTTGAAGTCCAGTGCAGGGACTGCCTGTGACACTGCGGCTGAGTTTCTGATCTTGTTTCAGTCAGTATGAATCTCCAAATTAATTCAATTTCAATCAAATTAAATTCCATTGTGACAGGATGGAGTAGGATGCACAGGAAAAGGAATCTCAGGGTGTGTGGTAACATGCATGTACTTTGATAATTTTATTTTGAACTTTGGAGAAGAAAATATAAGCAAAATTATACAAGTTAACATTGTAAAAGTTAAAGCTCCTTGCCTCAATATTTGAAGCTAGATATTTTGGCATAAATAGAAATAAATGTGTTTGATTTAATAGGTATTGTACATCTGTAATGCAGAATTATCTAGCACTTGAAACTCAATATTCCAGGTTAGACCATAAGACAGGGACAGGCCATTCAGCCCATCAAGCATGCTCTGCCATTCTATCTTGGCTGACTTATTTTTCCTCTCACCCCCATTCTCCTGCCTTCACCCTGTAACCTTTGACGTCCTGAGCTTCAAATTCAACCTTAGCTTCAAATTCCACAGATTCCCATCCTCTGGCTAAAGAAATTGCTCCTCATCTCTGTTCTAAATGGACATCCCTCTATTCTGAGGCTGTGCACTCTGGTTCTAGACTTTCCCACCACTGGAAACATCTTCTCTGCATCCACAATATCTAGACCTTTCAATATTCAAGCAACACACACAAAGCTGGAGGAACTCAGCAGGCTAGGCAGCATCTATGGAATTGAGTACAGTCTGATGAGGGTCTCAGCCTGAAACCTCACCTGTACTCTTTTCCATAGGTGCTGCTTGACCTGCTGAGTTTCTCCAGTATTTTGTGTGGTTGCTCGGATTTCCAGCATCTGCAGATTTTCTCTTGTTTGTGATTGATGTCCAAACTCTCTGCTGCCCTATTCCTACCATCCTGGTAGTACGTACTTCCTCAACAGCTGCTCGCACCTCTTCCTGGACCAGTTTGCTTCTGTCCCTGCCCTGAGCCCTGTCGAAGCAGGTTGAAGGGAAGCTGCCCAGTCCTCCTGACCAGGTCCCTATGCCTCAGGCGTGACTCAGCCATCTCCACTGCACCCTTGACCTTCCATTTCGTGCTTGTCTGCACCTCAGTGCCTTCTGACAGGACTTTGGGGTCACAGGAGTCTCTGTACAGCAGCAACTCTCTTGTATGGGAAACAAGGAACTCCTCGTTCAGAGTGCTGCAGGAAAACTGTAATTTATTTCTCTTCCCCTATAGGGCAGTGCTGCTCAGGCTATGTGGGAGACGCAGCCATCTTTGAAGGTAGCCATTGGTCTTTCTTTTAATAGCCTCAACTGTTGACACGGCTACCCATATACCAGCATGGGCCAGAGGATTCTGGAGAGGATACCATGCTGATAGATCCAGGCCTTAAACTTGCCAGGTAGGCTTGACTTGTCCACATTGGTCAACCAGGCTTCTTACTCCTTGGTGGTCTTCAGGATGGCAGCCGCATCTCGGCTGCAGTCAAAGACCTTCCCCAGGGTCTTGACTGGTTTCTCAGAAATGGATGGGATAGCAATACCGTCCAAGAAGTGGAATTTGTCTATGAGTCTGCCTTTTTTTTAAACACCAGAGACCTGGATTTCTCTGGCTTAAAGCTTATCCTTGCCCATGTGATGAGCCTCTCTAGCCCCTGGCAGATCCATCCGGGGACTGATGTAGTTGTCACTGTGAGGTCATCCATGAATGCACGCTAATCTTAGAGGCCTCTGCTGTCCACTTTGGCTGCCTTAATGGCATGTTCGTGGTCAGAGAGAAGAGGATCACTGAGATTGTAGCTCTGGATGTAATATCCTCCTTCAGCCAGTGCCAGATGTTGTGGTCGTTCCTGAGGAGAATCTCAAACTGAAGTTCCCATAGTAGTCCAGGATGGGATCTTTTATCAGAACATGATGTCAGTTCAGCATGATCTGCCCCAACCTATGTGGTAAGCAGTTTCGGACCCCTTGTTTAAAAAAGGAAATGCTGACATTGGAGAAGGTTCAGAGGAGATTCATGAGGATGATTGCAGGAATGAAATGGTTATCGTATGAGGAGCAATGGATGGCTCTGGGTCTTTGCTTGCTGGAATTTAGAAGAATGAGTGGCTATCTCAATGAAACCCATCGAATGATGAATAGAGTAGATGTCAAGAGGATGTTCCTCAAAATAGAGGGATGTTCATTTAGGATGGAGATGAGGAAGAATTTCTTTAGATGGGGGTGGTGAATCTGTGGAATTTATTGCCACAGGTGGTTATGGAGGCCAGGTTATTGAGTGTATTTAAGGTGGAGGTTGATAGGTTCCTGATAGTCAAGTTGTGCAAGGTTATGAGGAGATGGCAGGAGAATGGGGTTGAGAGGGAAATGGATCAGCCATGATGGAATGGTGGAGCAGACTCAATGGGCCAAATGGCTTAATTCTGTTCCAATGTCTTATGGATGGTGTGGGCTTGTGGGCTGTCAGGACCTGTTACCCTGCTGTATCTTTAAGTAAAATGAATTTTAAAAATGTGTGATGGTGTGGGATTGATAAGGATTTGGTATATTTGAATCTAGGGAGTAATCATCACAGCCTGGTACAATTCCAAAACCGGTGTCCTGAACTTAAATGAGGGCAATTGCCAAAGTACAAAGGAAGCATTATTTAGGTTGGATTGGAAAAATAGACCAATGGAAATGTAACTAAGCATAGATTGTCACCAAGGCTTGATGGCCTGCATCCAAGAGTCTGAGGAAGTAGCTGCAGAAATAAGAAATAAGCTGAAGTTTTTCAGAATGTCGTTCTTGGGTTGGAAACACAAGAATGTGGTGCTCTCTCCTCACAAAGGGAAGCATACAAAAATCAAGAAACTATTGGCCAGTTAGCTTAACCTCCATTGTTGAAGTCCATAATAGCACTATATTCTGCACCATATTACTGATTTTCCTTTGTACTATATCAATGTATGGTACTGTGCAAAAGTCTTAGGCACACGTACAGCTAGGGAGTCTAAGTCTTCCGCACAGTACTGTATTTGTGTTTTTAAAATGGCATGCTAAACAATTTTTTTCTGTACCTTGATACACATGACAATAATTAACCAAACATGTAGTATTTATTACATATGAACAAGTTGAGTCAGCTCCTGGCCTTCACGTGTGGCTTAGCTAATAAGCCCAGTGGAACTGTTTCTACTGACAGGAAAAGGGGCGAAGGCGGGCTACTGGCACCGAAAGACCAGTCGCTTTGGGCAGATGGGGTTCATCAGCTGTGGTTGGCATTTCATGTAGGAGAAGGAAAACTCTGATCTCAAACCTCCTGCCTTGCAGCTATACGCACTCATTGAGGGTAAACTCCGAGGGAAAAATCCAGAGCTGCAGTCTCTCTGGCAGCCCTACATTGTGTTCAACACTGACAGGCAACTCTTGTGATGCTCCTGTGTCAGTCTCTATCATTCCATTGGGTTCATCAGATACGTGGAGAGTGGGATTTTGGTATGTGGACAACAGCTTGCTCTCCATATTGTACTGCCCTGGCCTGTGTATCTAGACAGCTAGGACGCAACCCTGACTGACAGAGGCCTCCAGATCAATAATTTGAGGTGGGGGGGTCAGAGTGTAAGGTGTTCCAAGGTTCCTCATTGATGTGAGAATTGTTGAAAGGGCATGCAACATTGAAGATATTTGAATTTGCAAGAGGATTGCGTAAACCTGACATTTAATGTAGAAATGTCTGATGTCCTGCAGTTTGGTAAGAGAAACTAAAAAGCAGGCAGTTGTTTAAATGAAGAGAAACTGCAAAATAGTGGATTACAAAGAGATCTAAGTGTTACACAAAAATATGAAGTAGTAATTGTGGCTGCAGCAAGTAATGTAGAAGGCAGTTGGCATATTGGTCTTCATAGTTAGGAGGTTGGAGCTTACATATAGAGCTATGTTGGTGAAGCTGTAATTTGGAGTACTGTGTATGGTTTTGGTCGTCCTATTTAAGAAAGGATATACTAGCATTGGCAACATCCCAGGAATTGGTCCTGAAAAGATTCACTAGTCATTCTGTAAATTAGATATGCAAGAAGATGTATATCAACTTAATCTTGTATATCTATAAGAAGATGTGTGTATGTATATATATATATATATATATATATATGAATGATTGAAGGGAAGGAGCTGTTTTTGAAACTCGTGGGGCTTCAGGCTTTGGTACCTCCTACTTCCTACCTCCTAACCTCCCAACAGGAGCCATGAGAAGGTGTATATATGAATGATTGAAGGGAAGGAGCTGTTTCTGAAACTTGTGGGGCTTCAGGCTTTGGTACCTCCTATCTCCTAACCAATAGGAGCCGTGAGAAGATGCATTGCTCAGTGAATGCAGCAAAGGAGTCTGACTTAATGTAAGTGAGAATCAGGCTGTCTACCAGAGGTTCAGAGGGGAAATTTAAAAGAAATGAATAGAGAGAATCAGGCTGTCTACCAGAGGTTCAGAGGGGAAATTTATAAGAAATGAAGAGAGAGAATCAGGCTGTCTACCAGATGTTCAGAGGGGAAGTTAAAAATAAATGAATAGAGAGAATCAGGCTGTCTACCAGAGGTTCAGAGGGGAAGTTTAAAAGAAATGAATAGAGAGAGAGCAAGGTTGGTAGGAAAAAGAAATCTAGAAATTCTCCAAGAGCAGAAGTGTAGTTGGAAAAGTCTAAAAAGGAAGTTACCTAATTACTAAGTACTTTACATGGGTAGAATTCTGGTGGGGTCTCAGTGAAAGATGTACGGGCCATCCCCGGGTAATGAGTTGGTTCCATTTTTACTGACAACTAGATGTCAATTTTGTCCATAAGTTGGAAAATATATAACAATATAAGTTCAAAACAAGTTCAAAAGTAATTTATTGTGACAGTGCATATACTACTGAGATTCATTTTCTCGCAGACATTCACAGTGCCTACAAACACAATAGAATCAATGGCAACTACACAGATGGACAAACAACCAATGTGCATATGAGAGGCATTGGAGTTGATGCACTCCACTAGAGCACTGGGGGTGGTGTGGTGTCCATACTAAAGTCAGGTTTGCTCCCTGCCACCTTCCCCCATGTCTGCTTGGCAGAAGACAAGCCATATTGTGTTTTGACTGCAGACTCCTGCAACATTTATGGACTCAGGATCTTGGACAATATATTTTTTGTGTTACTATTTTATTGTTGCCTTGTATGTGCTTGTTATCTTGTATGTACCTTGTGCTAGGTGTGTCTGTTGGTACGGTGTTTTGTACCTTGGCCTCAGTAATGCTGGATGATTGACAAGCTTCTTGGGAAAGAAAGAAAAAAAACAAATTGTGCATTTACAAAAAAAAGTCATAAGTAATATTGAGAATCACTGAAAATGGAGATAGAATTGTCATTTTTAGGAGGTATGTGGCTCTATTGAATTTAATATCATTCTGGAAGCTCTTTAGTGTGTTGTGCTGTTGTAGGTCAGATGTTCTTCATCTAGGATGATCTGTAATTGAATTCATGGATGGACTATTAATAGATTAGGAGCAGTGCTTGAAAGGTGACCTGTAATTTGTGGACAAATCACCTAGTCCACATGGGATAGACTCTGCGGGAAGTAAGGAAGGGAACTGCAGAATCTTCAGTGATGAACTTCCAAATATTCAGGTGGTGTTGCCAGAAGACTAGAAAGTTGTATAGATTACACCATGGCATTCCTTGTATGATCTGTATGTGTGGCACATGGAGCAAATATTTCACTGTACCTCAATGAATGTGGCAATGATAAACAACCTTATTGAAGGGTCTGAGCTTGAAACTTCGACTCGTTATTCCTTAAATGCTGCCTGACCTGCTAAGTTCCTCTAGCATTTTGTGTGTTTAAGGTTTCCAGCAAATCCAGGATCATGTGTCCAGTCTTAGAAGGTGTATCCTTGCTTGTCAATTCTGCATCGCTACCTCTACCAGAATTAGTTTCTTTCTGACTATCCAACCAGTTCCCCCCTACTATTTTTAAAGCATCAGTCAAATAGATACACACTTTAACCGCGCATTTGTTAGTGAACTCTGGTTACTATACTCCGGTGTATGCAAGGTAAGCAGACTTCAGCCTCTAGATGGCAGCCGTGTGCTACTTTTGATTCTGGGCAATTGTGGACTAAAACCATAAGCACCACTGACCCAAGTAAAACAATAGATACAACTTTGCAAAGTAAACCTCCAGTCTGTAAAGGCTCATTTTCTGCGTCTCTCTTCATAATGTGTCTTTGTGCTGTTGCAGGTGGTCAAAGTAAAACCAAATGACAAGGATGCAAAAATGAAATACCAAGAATGTAATAAAATAGTTAAACAGAAAGCGTTTGAACGTGCAATAGCAAACGATGAGCTGAAGAGATCAGTGGTGGACTCTCTGGATATAGAGAGCATGAGTAAGTATCCAAAATGGTTGACCTCAAATATCAAGACTTCCATGTTTAGGACTCTTTTACACTCAGTTCTCGGAACCAGTTATTGCAACATTTGGTCCTTTTCCCTGTCCTCCCCGTGACAGTATTTATGAGTGTTTATAACTCCTTCTAAACATTGCAGTCATATCAACTGCAGGGCTGCTTCTGGAAAAACAAGTTACAAACTGTTTCACTATTTTTAATCCTGCTGTCTCTTGCTTTATTTGTTTCCTGAAGGTGTTGATTCTTGCTAGGTTAGGGTGTGTATATACAAGGGAGGTGTCTCAGCCCAGAACTTCGACTGTTAGCTTCCCTCCACAGATACTGCCTGACCTGCTGAGTTCTCCGGCATTTTGTGTTGCCCCAGCATACAGTCAGCTTTTGTGGCTACAGGAGATGAGAAGGGTGGGAAACATTGAGAGACCATTCCCATTGTCTCACATAACCCAAGTTACTTCCTACACCAGATCCAGGTAAAAGAAGTGACACGGGGCAAGAATTAAACCCGAGAACTCCTGATTAAAATCGGGAATGAACAGAGATTTCTTTCCTATTGCAGACACTAGCATACTCTGAATAGAAACCTTTCCTTGATGTGTACTTTCGTTTTCTAATAGTTATACAGTTCAAATGAATATTTATTTTAGGGGGAACTGGTACAAGGGACAGATGGTGAAGTGGAATTATTGCTCGGTACTCAGTGGCCAGTGTATTAGCTAAACCCGTACGCTTGGCCTTTAATGTAAATGTCAGTCAATTTCTGGTGACCAAACATCTGAGGAAAGCTGCAGTGACCAAGTCTCTGGCATTGAGTCTGGCTCTGTGGCTTAGAAGACAAGTGGGGAGAAGAAGAGTGCAGTAGTGATAGGGTATTCCATAATTAGAGGAGCAGAAAGCAGATTCCGTGAATGTGAAAGAGGCCCCTGGATTGCAAGTTGCCTCCCAGGTGCCAGGGTAAGATGTCTGGGATCATGTCCACAGCATTCTGAAGGGAGAGGGTGGACAGCTGGAAGTCATGATGTGTATTGGTACCAACAACAGGTAGGAAAAGGGAGCAGGTCCCAAAGAGAGAATATAGGAATATAGGCAGAAAGCTAAGAAGCAGGACTACCAGGGTGATGATCTTAGGATTGTTGCCTGTGATACATTGCAATGAGGGGAAGGATGATTTGGCAGGTGAATGTGTGGCTAATGCAAGGGACAGGGTTTCAGATTTCTGGATCTTTAGGATCTCTTCTAGGGAAGGTATGACCTGTACAAAAAGGACATGTCACACCTGTCAGCACCTCAGCGCCAGGTGCTCCGCTTTCCTCCCAGATTCCAAAGATGTATGCGTTTATAGTTTAATTGTTAAAAAGTTAAAGTCTGTTCCGAGCCTTGTAGGCTCATCAGGCCGGTACTTTTGCTGGTTTCCGTGGCGTGAAGCGACTAAGAGTACGAGACTCCCCCCTCCCCCCCCCCAGCGCCAGATGGGACACCAGTCTATCGTGAGGTTAACCCCCAGCATTTTGGCAGTACCCATTTTCAGCTGGGTGGACTGGAGCATTGTGTGGTTAAGTGCCTTGTTCAAGGACACAGCACGCTGCCTCGGCTGGGGCTGGGACTCACAACCTTCAGCACTTGGCCACGTGCCACACGTAGCAAATCAGGCAGCATTTGTGGAGGAATGTCCAATCCAGTTTAAAAGGCTCCCTGAAACGTCGACTGTCCATTTCCCTCCATATGTGCTGCCCTCGCAGCTGAGCTTCTCTAGCATTTTGTTTGATGAATCCCTTCATGAGGGAGAAGAGCTCAGCCTCATCAGTCTTCTCCAATTATTACATCACCTTTATTCTGGCACCTTCCCAATTAGACTGAGCAAGATCACCTCACCCCTTTTCATTCTAGAGAGCTAGTTAGACTGGGAGGGCCTATGCTCTATCATGCTGTATCTCGAAAGAAAATAAAAAGTGCCCCCAGCCTTTTCTTCTTGGTAATCTATTTCAAGGTTTAAACAAAATGAATGAGATGTCTCCCACTACCCTAGTACTGATAGTTTCTCTTTTTCCATGCACTCCCCTCTCCTTCCTCTACCAACACCAACCCACCCCACCCTAAATCCAACATTTGTGTTAACTTGATATGTGTTGCAATCTCTCATTCTCCTAGGTTCTCTTTTTTCTGTTTAGCAATCGAAGGTGATTACACTGGTCCGAAACTTGAAGACGGCAAGGTCACATTACAGTTCATGAAGGACTTAATGCAGTGGTTTAAAGACCAGAAGAAATTGCACAGGAAGTGTGCTTATCAGGTGAGGAACTATTGTCATCCACTCCAATAGGAAACAATACCAAAGACTTGTGCGAGTTTGTTCTGGCATAAATATCTGCAGAAATGCCAAGTTATCCTAAGGTAAACTTGTCATTTTTTTCCCTCGCTGATTTTTTTTTCCCCTTCCTTGACATAAACTCTTAGATGTTTCTGGTTTCTATCTATCCCCGTGTAAATCTCATCTGCAATTTTATCTGTCCTCTCGCTGCCTTGCACGGCTCTGCAATAACCCCACAGAGCATCGACTCCCTAAGGCTACCTCACCATTCTTCCTTGAAGGTTAACAACATCACTGCATCACAAAACTCAGCAGGTTATGGATGGGAAGAAGCAGTTGATGTTGCGGACCAATGAAGTGTCATGGCTCAAAACGTTCACAGTTCATTCGTTTCCATAGATGCTGCCTGATCTGCTGAATCCTGTATTGCTCTGGATTTCCAGCATCTGCAGAATCTTTTGAGTTTATGCATGACTGCATGCTTGCTCCCCAGAATGAAAGTGGGTGAGATGATCTTGCTTGGTCTAACTGGGAAGGTGCCAGAATAAGGAAGGTGTAATAATTGGAGAAGATTGATGACTTCTCTCTTGTGAAGGGGTTTATGGAATCATTAAGGGTTTCATAGGTTGCATATAGAGAAGACATTTCCTAGTCTGCAAATGACTGACAAGGGAGCGTGAATGTATGAGAAGATAAATAAACCCAGTTAGGAATTCTCAAGGAACTCCGTCCAGAGTGAGCTTCCAGAACTTGCTTCCATGAGGAGTAGTTGTGGAGAATAGTGTTCACATATTTGAAGGGAGACTAGATAATTACGAGCGGTGATGAAATGGAAAATTATCCATGTAGGAAAATTAGATAGAACAGGTTGGGAAGACTAATCTGATTGAAACCTATTGAATATTGAAAGGCCTAGATAGAGTGGACCTGGAGGGATGTTTCCTAGAGTGGAGGAGTCTAGGACTAGAGGGTACAGCCTCAGAATAAAAGGACATCCCTTTAGAACAGGGATGAGGAGACATCTCTTAAGCCAGAGAGTGGTGAGTCTGTGGAATTCATTGCCTCTGATGGCTGTGGAGGGCAAGTCATTGGGAATAACTAATACAGAATTTGATAGGCTCTTAATTAGTAAGGTTGTCAAATATTTTGGGGTGAGGGCAGGAGAATGGAGTTGAGAGGGATAATAAATCAGCCATAATGGAATTGATGGGTCAAATAGTCTAATTCTTATGTCTTGTGGTGTAATAAAATGCATAAATACTGCTGAATGTGGTTATCTCTGTCGCCTTGGGTGATGGAGAATATGTTAACCCTGATGTTTGTGAACTCTTCCAGCAAGTCCTTTGCAGAGACTGCTGGGGTGTATTGTAGCAAGGAGCTATCAGCACGGCCAATGCCTAGTTGCCACAAATAACATATTAACTGGAATGATAGTATCATAGAAACATCGTTTCTCTTGCACTGCTATAAAGCACATGAAGTTGTCAAATAGTTTAACCATGTTTTCATGGTTAAACCATTTTTTGTTAGTTTGTTTAAAGCGTGTGTTATTGATGCAAAAATATAACAGCGAGCTATCTACTAGGATTATTATTGTTCATGTTCAGATTCATTTATTACATGTACGTCAAAACACAGTGAAGTGCATCGTTTGTTTTGATAACCAACACACCCCAAGGATGTGCTGGGGCAACGCAGGTGTTGCCACACATCTCAGCAGCGACATATCATGCCCTCATGTTCAGCAGAACAACAAACCCCCTCCTTCTCTCTCCTCACCCCCCCCCCCCATTACATACACATGGTAACAGTGAAATGCATCATTTGTTGTCACAGCCAACACAACAGAGCTGGATTGAGGGCAGCCCGCAAATATTGTCACACATTTCAACGCTAGCATACAGTGGTGCTAGAAAGGTTGTGAACCCTGTAGAATTTTCTCTGTTTTTGCATAAATATGACCTAAAATGTGATCGGATCTTCACACATCCTAAAACTAGATAGAGATTCCAGTTAAGTAGATACAAAAACATTATACTTGTTCATTTATTTATTGAGAAAAATAATCCAATATTACATGTGTTTGAAAAATGTATGTGATCCTTTGTTTTTAGTAACTGGTGTGATCTCCCTTGTACAGCAGTAACTTCATCCAAACATTTCTGATAACTGCTAATCAGTTCTGCACATTGGCTTGGAGGAATTTTAGGCCATTCCTCCTTACAAAACTGTTTCAACTCTGGGATGTTAGTGGGCTTCTTTGCATGAACTTCAGGTACTTCCATGATATTTCTATAGGATTAAGGTCAAGACTTTGACTCGGCCAATCCAAAACATGAAATTTCTTCTGCTTTAGCCATTCTTTGGTAGACTGACTTGTGTACTTAGGGTCATTGTCTTGCTGCATGACCCACCTTCTCTGAGCTTCAGTTCACAGACGGATACCCTGACATTTTCCTGTAGAATTTGCTGGTACAATTCAGAATTCATAATTCCATCAAGGATGACAAATCGCCCTGGTCCTGAGGCAGCAAAGCAGGCCCAGACCATGACACTGCCACCACCATATTTCACAGATGGGATGAGGTTCTTCTGCTGGAATGTAATGTTTGTTTTTTGACAAACTTGTGTTCTATTTTGTCCAAAAAAAGTTCTATTTTGGATTTATCTGTTCACAGAGCATTCTTCCAATAGCCTTCAATGGCAAACTTTAAACAGGCAGCAATATTCTTCTTGGAGAGCAGTGGCTTTCTCCTTGCAATCCTGCCAAGCATGCCATTGTTGTTCAGTGTTTGCCTGATGGTAGACTCATGAACACTGACATTAGCCATTGCAAAAGAGGTCTGTAGCTCCTTAGATTTATTGGAAAAAGTATGTGAACCTCTAGGATTATCAGTTAATTTAAAGGGGAAATTAGGTGTTTCAATCAATGGGATGACAATCAGCTAAATTCTTAGATTTCCCTGGGGTTCTTTGTGACCTGGAATATTACACGCCTTGCTCTTGGAGTGATTTTTGTTAGTCAACCACAAATTTCCTCCATTTGTATGCCATCTACCTGACTGTGGATTGGTGGAGCCCATTAGAAATGGGTTTGTATCCTTTTCCAGCATGGTGAGCATCAACAACTTTTTATTGGGGGGGAGGGGTCCTCAGAAATCTCCTTTGATCGAGGCATGGCACACTTCCAAAAATCTATGTGGTGAGGATCCGACTTTGATGGTGAAGACCTAGGTTTATATTCTTTAAATAGGGTAGAGCCTCCCACACTCACACCTGATTGAAACACCTAATTTCCCCTTCAAATGAACTGATAATCCTAGAGGTTCACATACTTTTTCCAACAAATACTTTCATATTGGATCATTTTTCTCAATAAATAAATGAACAAGTATAATGTTTTTGTGTTACTTATTTAATAGGGTTCTCTTCATCTAGTTTTAGAACTTGCATAAAGAACTGATCACAGTTTAGGTCATATTTATGCAGAAATGGAGAAAATTCTATAGGGTTCATAAACTTTCTAGCACCACTGTAGCATACCCACAATACTCAGCAGATCAACACAAAGCAAAAAAAGGCCCTCCCTCCTCCCTCCTACCACCCACCTCCCCCCATGCATGCACAAACAGTTCTCGAATCCCAAGACAGGCTGTCTTCAGCCTCTGAGCCTCTAGTAGATTCAGGTTTGTGCACCTTGGGCCTTCGACTTCCCTAGCAGACTTGCAAACCCAAGGTTCCAGTAACTTGGCCCTCCCCTTTCTTCATACTCATTGTTACCAACTCCTTGTTCAACTTGGTGTTTAAAATACTAACCATCATTCAGTGGCAGAAGAGTTTATCCATTTCCAATTTCCTTTTAAAGGTTAGGAGATAAAGTCTCAACAATTCGGGAGCAACTTCTTCCCCTGTGCCATCAGATTTCTGAATGGACATTGAACCCATGAGCACTACCTCACTACTTATTTAATTTATTGATATCGATTTACTGTAATTCAGTTTATTATGTATTGTAATGTACTGCCGCATAGCAATGAATCTCGTGATGTAAGCCAGTTTTATAAAACATTTTTTCATTCATTGCGTTAGTGTAAGGTTAGTTTAATGAGAATATGTAAATTGCCAGGAATGGCAGGATAGCAGTTCCATTTGGCTGTTTTTTGTTGTACCTGAAGGAAACAAACAGTAGAAGTGCATTTGGTTTGCCTTGTATTTGTTCCTGTGTCAGACCTTATTAGCATCTCAGCAACCCTTAATAAGCACCCCTTCCGTATACTGGCACCAAGTCTGAGCCTGCTGCTTGCAGTATTTCATGCCTTTACAAGATAAACATAAGAGAATCTGCAGATGTTGGAAATCCCGAGCAACATGTACAAAAACTGGAGGAACTCAGCAGGTCAGGAATAAACAGTTGATATAACAGGCCGAGACCCTTTATCAGGACTGGAAGGAAAGGGGGAGGAAGCCAGAATAAGAATGTGGAGAAGTGAGCTGAAGTACAATTTGCAGGTGATAGGTGAGACCAGGTGAGGGGGAAGGCGGATGGGTGGGGGAGGGGCGATGAAATGAGAAGCTGGGAGGTGATGGGTGAAAAAGGTGAGAGGATCTGAAAGGAGAGAAGAGTTGACCATGGGAGAAAGGGAAGAAGGAGGAGCAGCAGGGTGAAGTGAAGGGCAGGTGAACAGAAGAGGAGTAAATGGGAAGCCAGAATGGGGAATGGAGAGAGAGAGAGAGAGAGATTTCCAGAAGTTAAAAAAACTTGTGTTCATGCCTTCAGTTTGGAGGCTACCCAGACGAAATAAGGTGTTGCTCATTTATCCTGAGAATGGCCTGATTATGGCAGTAGAGTAGGTTCTGGACTGACATGTCGGAAAGGGAAGTCCACCCAAGAGAGTTCTGTTAAGTGAATTCTGTCCCTTTGTTCCTTCCGCCCCTCATATTTGATGTGTATTACCACCAGAATCTGGAGATTAAGCATTGCTGTATAAAATCTCTTCAGAACATGGACTAGGCCGAGAAAGGATCTAGTGCTTTCCCGGCATATATAATGAATAAACTGTCTTCCCGGGCTTCAAGCCTGGTACAGGTATCGATTATAACTGACCATCTTTGTCAGGGAAGAAGATAGCAGAGTTTGTCATCAAAGCGTTGGTTATAATTGACGCGTGTACCTGGCTGGAAGCCCAAGAAGAGTTTATAGAACAGGCCCTTTGTCCCACGATATTGTACCAGTCTATATTTGCCTATTCCATGACCAATCTAACCCTTTCCTCTTACACCCCCCCACAAGCTTCCAAGTTTACAAGCTCTTGCCTTCAAGAAATTGAATTTGTACTGATGGAAGGAAATATAATTTACGGTCTGATGCCATTTCCCACTTTTAGCGCTAACTCAACTCCTTTGGATTGTATGGTGGCCCAGCTAGTACAGACATTCTCTCACCAAACCAGAGAATCTAATGTTGGACATTATCTGTTTAGCGTTCACATAATATCCCTGTGATTACGTATGTGGGTTCCCCCAGGTCCTCTGATTTCCTTCCACATCCCAAAGATATGTGGTTTGGCAGATCAATTAGCCTCTCCAAATTGTGCACAAGGTGTAGTTGAGTGGTAGAACCTGGTAGGAGTTGGTGGATACATGGGAAGAATAAATTAGGATTAATGGGTAATGGCCAGCATCTGTTTAGTGGGCTGAAGAGCCTGTTTCCCTGTTTCTTTCCATGTCTCCATCAAGGTTCATAGTACCACTTTCCACACAGTTGGGTTAACATTTTGGATTTTCTTTCAGATACTGGTCCAGGTGAAGGAGGTGCTGTCGAAACTGCCCAGTCTGGTTGAGATCACGGTGGGCGAGGTATGTACTGTGATAGCACTGTCATTCAGAGTTAGCAGTGTTTCTGCCAAAGTCATTGTGGGTCTAATTGGACAGTCTTTTCACAGCACAGACAAGAAGAGCTAAATGATGATTTCCTGATCTTTTGGTTTTGAATATTTTGCTTCCCACTCTAATTATTTTAATCTCTAATTATTTTAATAAGAAAAACCTTTTGTACATAAAACCTTGAGCAGACTGTCTTTCCTTTGTCTGTTCCATGTTGTAGGTTTGGTTTTGACAATTGGAGCAGAACTTTATGCACTTAGAAATGCTAGGGTATGTTGATAATATTTCTGCCATAGAGGTGATCAGATTAATTTCCTAGACTTGAGGGCTGCCCCCAGCACGTCCTTTATGCAAACAATACATTTCACTATATGTTTCTATAGTACACGTGCCAAATAAAGCTAACCTTATCCTTTGTTATTGTACTTTCCTCAGCCATTTCCTCTGGCAGTGTATTCCACAGACACAGCACCCTTTGTGATTTTAAAAATAAAATACTGGAGCCCCTCATTCAGTCATCTTTCATTCTTGGAAACACCAGTGAATGTGGGCCCCCTGTACTCAGCCTTCCTTCATTGCTTGGTGCTCAGGTTACAAAACAGCAGGATTAGACCATTCGACCTGTTGAACCTGCTGTTCTTCTACCTCAGCGACATTTTCCTGCATTGCTCCCATATTCCTTTAATATCCAGAATTCTATTTATTTTTGATTTAGAGGTACCGCACAGTAACAGGCCCTTCCGCCCAATGAGCTCAAGCTGCCCTATGTGACCAACTAACCTAGTAGCCCATAAATCTTTGGAATATGGGAGGAAACCCTTGCAGTTATGGGAAGAACGTACAGACAGTTGTGGAATTGAACCCGAGCTGTAGTAACATTGTGCTAACTGCTACACTACGTATTAGGGTGAAGCAGGTTTGAAACAGGTCCTTCAGCCTAACTCATCCATTTGGCCCACACCCCTCTAAACCTCTCCTAATCATGTACTCACCAAAACACCTCTTAAATATTAATATTGTGCCTGTCCCAGCCACTTCCTTTGGGAGGCTCAGCATCCTTATTTGTTACACTCATTGCTGCTTTACTGAGAATATAGTATTTGACGTACAGTAGTTACTGCTATCTGTATTTAATCAATTTCATGTTGTTACTTAGCTGTCCATTTGTCTTTCAGAAAGAGTTCATCACCATTTGCGGGGACATTCATGGGCAGTACTACGACCTGTTGAATATATTTGAACTCAATGGTTTGCCGTCGGACTCTAATCCTTATGTATCCTACTTTTGAAACCACGCTTTGAAGTGTAGCCCATGCAAAAAATATCAGCTAAGTTGCAAGATCTCACAGATGGGCATTAAGTGGTTCATCAATTAGACTATATTTTGGACGTAAAATTGGTTGGAACGGTGGGAGACTTCCCTACTCCTCTTCACCAATGTCATAGGATCATGGAAACCCATCCAAAAGGACAGATGTTGTTCGATCTAATCACATAGGAGCACCTAGTAACAGCAGCAATAACCACCTTTTTAACCACCTGAAACCTCCCAAGGCACTTTATGGAAGTATCATGAAACAAAAATTCAACACTGTCTTGTGCTGGATGGGAAAGCTTTCCACTGTCTTGCACCAGTGGAAAGCTTTCCCATCCAGACAGATTCCTTTACATATGTATGTCAGGGTAGCAAAAGAAAATCAGAATGTAGAATTGTAGAATCAGAGCCATATTATCCATGCTAGCTTGATCTCCTGTCTAATCCCATCTACCAGTGCCTGCTGTCCAAAGCCTCATCTGGCAGTTCGTTCCACACTCACACCACCTTTTTGGATGAAGAAGATCCCCCTCGGATTCCTCTTAAATATTTCACCTTTTACCCATAACCTGTCAGCTCTAGTTCTTGTATCACTCAGCCAGATGGGGGAAAAAGCCTGCAAGCACTCATCCCATCTTATCCCTCATAATTTTGTATACCTCTAAGATCTATCCTTCATCCAGGGAATAATGTTCAACTTTAGTATCATTCAATTGTACACATGCATATAGCTAAGCAGAGCAAAGTTCCTCTTGGACCAAGATGCAAAGCACAGTATGTATGTCACATACAGCACAAAATAATAATGCAATATTAACAGATTTAAGGTAACTCCTAACCTGTTCAATCTTTCCCTATAACTCAAATAACAGAATATCAGAGCAAGCAGAGGCTGCCACTTTAAGCTTATCCAAGTGATAGCAACACCAGCACATGTCTGTCTCAAGTGTGATTTGAGCCCAAAAGTTGTCAGGGATTGTGAATGCACCCACCAGGTGCAGATTTATGAAAGGATTTTTGTGTTCCCCATTGTTGTTGCTGTGTGTATGCTTCGAACTTTCAGTACCAATGCCCAGGAAATCGCTCCCTATCGTACCATGGCTTGCTCTTCCATCAACGTTGTCTGCTGTTATACTGGGAAACATTTCAAGGATACTGATCTGGATTAGCAAGTAGATGGATTAACATCAGCACAATCACATGAGTTTATGCGCACAGCCCGAACAACATGAATCTCCACATGCACAAAATGCTGGAGGACCTCAGCGAGTCAGACAGCATCTATGGAAGGGAATAAACATTTGACCGTGACTAATCTCAGTGACTGACGCTCCCCGCAGTCTAGAAGCAAAGGTCTCTGTGCAGCCCTTCAGATTGTATTGGTGAGGGTAGGATAGGGCAGAGATTGATGGTGGGTGGGAGAGGTGGGGATAAATTGTGATAGCACAGACTAAGCGTTTATCAAACTAAGCAGTGGTATTCACAACCGCTTGCAGTGCTACATGGGAGGCCAGATGTGGTAATGATAGTTTTTGTTCCCCTTTGCTATTCCACTGCAAAATCCTTAACTCACAGCTGCAGTTATTTAATGGTGATTTTGTAGACAGAGGCTCTTTCTCGGTGGAGGTTATATTAGTCCTCTTTGGATTCAAGTTGCTCTATCCAAACCACTTCCATGTTCTCCGAGGTAAGATTTGATTTCTTGTCCTGTGCTTTATTTGAAAGAATAATTTGGCCTTGATTTGCACAAGAGATTCTGCAGATGCTGGGAATCCAGAAAAGCTAGCCAACGGCTGGAGGAGCTCAGCAGGTCAGGCAGTTCAAGTCCTAATGAACAGTCTCGGTCTGAAATGTCAACTCTTTATACCTTTCCATATGTACTGCCTGACTTACTGAGCTCCCCCAGCATTTTGTGGGGATCTATTTACTGCCTTTCATGACCTCAAAAATGTTCTGCCACTGATGGTTATGGTTACAATTTAGGAATGCAGCAATTAGCATTCACAAAGCTAGTTTCCATGTGCCATGATAAAATGAGGAGCCAAATGGCCTTTCTCTTTTTGAGTATAAACTTTAATGACTGCCCCCGCTGTTCCCGGGGTAGAGGTCCATACCAATCCAATCAGTTTTTCAGAATCGGTTGCATTATCACTGACGTAGGTCATGAAATTTATTGTTTCGTGGTGGTGGTGCAGTACATAAAATCTGTTGGGTTATAATAAAAAATTTGTGTTTTTTTAAAAATTAAATATGCAGTGCAAAACTACTGGGGTAGTGTGGAAGTTGCAGTAAGGGAAAGATTGCCTGGGGCAGTTCTAGTCAAGTGAGACTGCTGGAGACATTCCTGCTGAGGCAGTGTGTCCTCAATGAAATGAGACTTCCAAAGCAACACACACACAATGCTGAAGCAACTTAGCAGGTCGGGTCAGGCAGGAAAAGATTGAACAGTTGACAATTTGGGCTGAGAGCCTTCTCAGGACTAAACAAAGCATCCCTTCGTATAATAGAGTGTGTTGGAGACAGATGGAACCATACCCAACAAGTAGGGCTTTATTGAAATAGAATCAGATGCTTTTTAGGCATATATGATGAATAACCTCTTTTCAGGCTTCCAGCCAGGTATAGGTATTGATTTCAATGACAAATTACCATCTTCATCAGGAATGATGCCTGGGCATGTCTAGTCCGGTAGTATTTTATACCCCCCGTAGTCCATCCCTCCTAATTAGTTAGTTCTCATCCAATTGGGTTTCTGCTCTCCCACCTTGTTTACAAGGCTTTATTGATTTTGACTAACTACAAAAGTGTCATTGGCTTTCTGCTTGAAGTTTCAATGACTTTAACAGTTCTATTATCAATGGCGATTGACCTTGAGAGTAAGGGGTTCAAACACTACAATTTACAGTAAACAATATCCATAACTAATATGCCAATTCTGTACAAAAATAGCAGTTTTCTGTTCAGATTGGAGAACAGCAAGGGTGATGGGCCCATGTTGTTCTCCTTGTGCACATGTAAAATAGAAGGAATACTTGAGTTGTAAGAATACATGCGTTCTGGGTCCAGCTATTACGGGCGACAGCAGTTATTTCGACCATGTTCATGGGTTGGTTCATGGTTTCTTGTCCTTTCGGAAATCTATTGACATCCCAGCTAGCTCCAACCAGTGGAATGATCTGGTTTAAGCACTGCAGAGAACGGGTTAATTCCATAGGGATCTGTAGTACATTGTCTGTTGCAGGAGATATGGGGATAGTTCTGTTCCCCTGTTGGCATCTGGGGAATTTGAATTCAGTGAGTAAGCCCGGAATGGAATATCATGGTGGCTATGAATTTGCCATGTTTCTGTCTTGAAGCAAGGAAATCTGCTGCCTTAAGCAATCAAGCCAAGTGTCTCCAGATCTGCAGCACAGTGGATGATGTTCCTGGGGTGTCCGAAATGGCCCTTCACTTTCAGAACAGTTATGTCAAATCAATGCAACCATGAATGAAAATAGGTGGGACCAATCAGCCAATGGTACGTTTTTTATTTTTAAAAAAAAGAGCATAACAATAGATAACACCGGAGGAAATCGGTTCACGAGTGAGCTGCATTACATGAAAGCGACCTCTGCTGTCCTGCAGAGCTGCAGAGGCGAAAGGAGACATTGAACAACCAAATCACTTACTTGTGCCCACACTGCACTAGAACACATGGATCGCAGATCGACCACTAAGCCACCTGAGGGCCCACCAGTAAACAGCCCTTCAGGAGAGCATCATACTTATGTGAGCGCATTATTACTGGAGATCAAAAAGAAACAGCACAGTAGTGCATAATGCTGTTACAGTGCGACGGAGCTGAGTTCAGTTCCCATTCCTGTATGTAAGGAGTTTCTATGTTTTCCCCACCACCTGTAGGTTTCCTGTCACATTCCAAAGATGTATAGGTTAACAGGTTAAATGGGTGGAACTGGAACTGGGCTTGTGGACTGGAATGGCCTGTTTCTGTGCTGTATCTCTAAATTTTTAAAAGAATCATCAGAATATCTGCAATAGGTGTGTTTGATGTGGAATGGAACAGATCACCCGCTGTCTCGAGTTTATCCGTTATCTCTGCCCTGGGCCATGGTTTGTTGATAGTACAGTCTCCACTCGTTAAGGAACGAGCAGCAGTGATAAGAACAACAATGACATGTGCCCACTATCAGACCTGTTTAATTGAATATCACTTAGGGTACGTCCACACTACGCCGGATAATTTTGAAAACAAAGCTTTTTCTCTTCGTTTTGCCCTCCCGTCCACACTGAGCCGGTGTTTTCAGCCCCCGAAAACGGAGATTTTCGAAAACACTCTCCAGAGTGAATAAATCTGAAAACGCTTAATATCCTGCGTAGTGTGTACGGGGTAAACGGAGAGATTTTAAAACGCTGTCATGACAACACCACAACAACAATGCTTTTTTCTGCTTCTGCTTGGTACTGCACAAGCTGTTATAATGTGCAAGTCGGTGTGAACGGCGTGAGAGTTAAATTGTAGAGTGAGGTTTTTTGACTATTTAAAAACGCTGTCATGACGTGCCGGAACAGATGTTCGTTGTTTTCTTGAACGCCACCACCCACCTAACAATTTCAGAACAGACGGGCGAGACTGAAACCAGTTGACCCATAGCTTACTGAATAAATAAGTATACTCACTTCGCCCTGTTTTCTGTCCTTGCTTGTACTATTTATGCAAGTACTTCTCTGACAATAGATGTGTAACAGCCTAATGTAACATTGTATGGAAATACAAGATAACGGTGATGCAGACGTTTTATACGTTTAACAAGGTGCTTTATTAATGTAACAGAGTTAGTCAGATTTTCAGTGTTCGTCGTCAGCTGGGTTATACTGTCCGTGAACTCCCTGTCAGTTGCCTCCATACGCTCCAGTATTTGTTTTTTTGAAGTCTTAAGTCTTCCTGTGCGAAAGCCAAGAGCAATTCCTTTAAAGTTTTTCTACTCTGTAACTGGACAAACGTGCACGAAGTATATCATTTCCTCTTCGCTTGTTTTCTGTGTGTCCTGCGCATGCCCAGTAGGAGGAGATTTGCCCAAATATCCATCTAATGTGGACGGAGATATTTTGAAAAACGCTTAGTGTGGACGCCTGTCGTTTTTACTTGAAACCGGCGTTTTCAAAATTATCCGGCGTAGTGTGGACGTAGTCTAAGTCATAGAGCACAGAAACAAGCCTTTTGGCCCATCTAGTATTATGCTTCCTACTCCCGTCACCCTTAACCTGGAATGTAGCCCTTCATACCCCTCCCATCCATGTGTATATCTGAATTTCTCATAAGTGTTGACATCGAACCTGTATCCACCACTTTCACATTCTCACCACCCTCTGAGTGAGGAAGTTTTCCTTTATGTTCCCCTTAAACACTTCACCTTTCACCCTTGACCCATGACCTCTTGTCCCACCCAACCTCAGAGGGTAATTGCAAGCACACTTTATCCCATCTATACCCCTCATAATATTGTATACCTCCATAAAATCTGTCATCCTTCTGTGCTCCAAGGAACACTTGTAAGCTGTGGAAAATTTGTAATGTTAAAATGAAAGTTGTATTTCTAAAATTAGGAGTGAACATGCACATCAACTCTCAAACATCACCATATTGAAATATTTTAATGAAATGGACCCACCATATTTGCCCTGTTTTAACACCACTTGTATTCAGTAGCTGGATTTGCCAGGCTGAGAGATGTCAAAGGGGCTCTTGCAGATCCAAGCATTTTTACTTGGAAATTGAACCCATTGTGGATTCATTTCTTGCATGGCCAGGGAAAGGGCAACAGCAATAGTTGAGTGAAAACAGAAAACTACAAAAGATAGACAGGTGCAGCTAAAATTGAGAATTGGAGAATTTGGAGATTAAGATGAGTTTTATTTATCAAATGTATCTAGAAACGGTAAGATGCATTGCTTGCATTGAGGATGTGCTGGGGGCAGCCTGCAAGTGTCACCATACTTCATACATAGTATGTGCACAAATTGCTAACCCTCAGCTGTACATCTTTCAGAATTTGGGAGGAAACTGAAGGTAAACCAGGCGATCACAGGGACAAAGTACAAACTCCTTACAGACAGCGACTGGCATTGATCCCTGATTGGTAATTACTGATGTTGTAAAGTGATGGACTAACTGATACACTGTTTTGCAGTAGGATGACGTAGGTCTGTTATTGAACAAATATGAGAATTTATACTTTTCACCTCAAACAAAATCAAGTAAGGAGATTTTTTAATGACTGGGTGACTAAAACTTTGATCAAAGAACTATACTTTTAGACAACTTTGAAGGAGGAGGGAGAGGAGTTATCAGGTGAGAGTTTCAGATCTTGTTTCCTTGGCACTGGTAGTGATTGAAATTCCAAGGATGAACAGAGGAGCAAAATTGAAGATCTGCAGATTGTGTGAAGCTCAATTAAACTTGTAGGACATGAAAGGATTTGTTGGCGTGAATGAGAAGTAAACAACATGAACCAATATATCTCAGCAAGTGTTGGCATGATGAGTTAACCAGATCAGTTGGCACAAGTTAGAAGAATTAATAAGCTTCATTTCCATTATTTTTGTTTCTGTGTTCCAGCCCCCAAGCTGTTTTTTTTTGAGAGAAAGTGAGTGTGGGAAATAAGCAAAGGGAAGATGAGATAACAACTAGTAGCAGAGAGGAGCCTGTCAACCAACATGTGGCATATTCGCTGCTTTCCATATTGCCTTGGGTGGAATGTTAAGCTAAGTAATCTTTGTTCATGTCTTAACTCATCCCTGTGAATAATAACATATCTGTATAAAGAATGGGTGGCTCTCCATGGCCTTACAACACCCTAAATTTTCTTGCTACAACTGTGCACTTGTGTTTCATGTCAGGGATTAAAGCCAACAGTCAGTTTGCAACCCACTGATGGTGATAAGTAACCCTGAGTGCAAGTGTCTTACTAGGTCAGGTCCTGTAGCAAGGGTCCTGTGTTTATCACAGCCCACTCCTGCCACACTCCTGTCTCCCACCAAAAAAACATGACTACAGTCAGGCTAAAAATATTTCTCTTGTCTGCAATCTAACCACAAGATAAATACCAAATAGCTCGGAACACCCGGAGAATTGATGGAACGTCCAGTGACAGTGGATAAATTCTGGTACTATCCCTCTGGACTTTCCTAGTTGAGCAGAGGTTGCCAGTGCTTGTTTTGTATATTTAACCTGTGCTAATGAGGTTTGTACTTTTGTTGCCACAGGTAACCATGAAACAGACAACATGAACCAAATGTATGGCTTTGAAGGTGAGGTGAAGGCCAAGTATACGTCGCAGATGTTTGAGCTCTTCAGTGAGGTGTTCCAGTGGCTCCCTCTGGCACAGTGCATCAACAGTAAAGTTTTGGTGAGTACACAGTGGTCTGCTGCCCAACTTTGTTACTGTCTGACAGCAATTCGAACAAAATGCAGCCTGACCTGCTGAGTTCCTCTAGCATTTTGTGTGTGTTGCTCTAGGTTCCAACCTGTGCAGAATCTCTTGTGTTATTGTCTCAGTGACTTTCTACAGAAACAAAGTGCTGTTGCTGAAAATCTAAATTAATAGCTTGTAATTGCTCAGCAGGGCATTCAGTCTATGAAGAGGAAAAACTTATTAACGAGGTCTTTAACCTGACATATTAAATATGCTTCTTTCACCACAAAAGCTGCCTGATGCGCTGAGCATTTTTTGACACAATTTTCTTGTACTGGTTGCGTGTTCCCAGCTGGATTCACCAGCGCTATTTCTCAGTGACAGATCATAGAAATCCAGCGTTTAGAATCTAAACCACCCCCCACCCCCCCATTTCTACAGTCTTTTCACATTCGAGTTCAGGGTAAAGTTATTTTCCATGTCACAATATACTACATTGTGATTCAATTTCTTGCAGGGATTCACAGGAAAATAAAGAAATACAATAGAATCAATGAAAAACTCTACGTAACAAAAACTTACAAATAACCAATGTGCAAAAGAAGACAAATCGTGCAACTAATAAATAAAATGAAAATGTAAATTTAAGTTTAAAAAAACTGAGAACAGCAGTTGTCGGGTCCTTGACAGTGAGTCCACAGTTTGGGAAAGCAGTTCGGTGTTGAGGTGAGTAATTATCCATGTTGGTTCAGCAGCCTGATGGTTGAAGGGTAATTGCCCTTCCTGAACCTGGTGGTGTGGGACCTGCTGCCCGATGGTAGTGGTGTAAGTGCTATTGACTTCTACTGTGATACAACAGAAAATCTGTGTACAACAGGCTCCCTCTGGCATTCGCCCACTCTCATACTTTCCTCCAATCACTAACCATTTCTGCTTGGGTGGGGGTGGAGAGATGATACTGTCTGTCCACTTGTTCTGTGCAACCTCCCTCTGCAACTGGAGCCTCAACTTCCTAACTAGAAGATCAAAATCTTTGCTGATTAGAAATAACATCTCCACCTCGCTGAAAATCAACATTAGCACACCTCAGGGATGTGTGCTTAGCCCACTGCTCTCTATACCCAATAAAGTATGCCTAGTGTTACGTACCCCGTAACTGGGTTGCCAAACCAGCAGAAATGGACCACTTAGTTGGAGTCTGGATTACTGGAACTAAGAAAGTTTTATTAAAGAAATAAGTAACACAGTACTCTAATAGTAAGGATATAAATGCAACAGGTTAGCAATGAATAAACACACGTACACAGAACTAGGATAATAGGATCAATCAAGCTCTATCGCAGTCTAGGGGTAAAATGATCAGTCACAAGTGACACAGAGTTCAGTTTAGTTCAGTTCGCAGTAATCGCCGTTGTGCCGTTGGGGGGAGAGAGAGAGAACGAATGAATATGCAAATGGGATTCCAAACAGACCTTCGATATCCCTCGCAGTTAGCTTTCGGGCGAGCCCTTTGTAATGTCTTCTGAGGTCACCGACTGTGACCCCTCCGTTCCAGATACGATCGTTCTTCTGCGGTGAACCCGGCACCCAGGCAAGGGCGGACACACACACACTGGGTTCCCGCCCGACCGTATCTTTCCACCCTGTGCGTCTATGGCTGGTCCCGCGACCAGACCTCCAAAACTCCCACCGACTTGTGCAGGCACACCGCTTCCAGGGTGTCATGTGTTGCCTTAGCGAACCTGTTCCTTTTATCCCCCTGCTGGGGTATCGCCTGTCCATCAAACTTCAAACAGTTCAAAGCAACCGGTCTCTGACGATACTCGGAACTGTGTCTCCTTTCGGTAATCTCTCTCGTCTCTCTCTTATTAGCATTTTGAATGTTCCCCCATTGTCCTCTTATCGGCATCAATCTTCTGATAACTGGTTCTTTTGTCACACCCCTATCCTTCAAAGGATTTTTACCGGGGTAACAATTATAGGCATGAATACGTTATTAAATACACACAAATATACATGTTCATCAGGCTATTTGGCTAATACAGAGAATTTTAAGTTGTCAACACCTTGACAGACAGTCAGCAATCACACTTTCCGTTCCTTTTATATGTGTAATTTTTATATCAAATTCCTGTAGCACCAGACTCCAACTTAGCAATCTTTTGTTTTTATCTTCATAGTGGCCAAAAACACTAATGGGTTGTGGTCAGTGTAAATTATCAGTGGTTTCCGTGCTGGGCAAATATAAACCTCAAAATGTTGTAATGCTAGTATTGTTACGTACCCCGTAACTGGGTTGCCAAACCAGCAGAAATGGATCACTCAGTTGGAGTCTGGATTACTAGAACTAAGAAAGTTTTATTAAAGAAACAAGCAACACAGTAATCGAAAGGATAATAAATGCAACAGTTCAGCAATGTTAACCACACATGTGCACAGAATTAAGATAACAGCATCAATCAAGCTCTATCGTTGTCTAGGGGTAAATGACCAAATTTCAAAGTGATTTAAAGTTCAGTTCGCAGTAATCGTTGCCATGGCGATGGACAAGGTGGGGGAAGAGAGAGATAGAACAGGAACAACTGATCATTCAGAACACTGCTTCACTCACAGACCGGCGGGATGGCTCACAAGCAACTTTTTGGGCGGGTCCTTGGTGATGTCACCTGAGGTCACCGACTGTGACCCCTCCTCCAGATGCGGTCGATCCTCTGCAGTGAACCCGGCACCCAGGCAAGGGCGGACACACACCGGGTTCCCGCTGATCGTACCTTTCCACCCTGGTCGTTGTCTGGTACTTCTCACCCACTCGTGAGAGGCGCACCGCTTCCAGGGTCTCGTTACCTCGGGTGGCGTGTGTGTCTGTCTTAGCGAACCTGTCCCTTTTTATCCCCCTGCTGGGGTATCGCCTGTCCATCACTTCAAACAGTTCAGGGTTCAAAGGGGGAGCCGCTCCAGACAGCTCTCTCTCTCCCACGTCCCTTCATTACACATCTCCAGACGCTGCTCCATTGTTCCTTATCTCTCCTTCCCCTGAGGGCAGGTGGCAGACCAACTGCTGATGCCACTGATGCTAGCCCAGGCCAGCAAACATCTTAATTTTATGTGTATTCTCGTAACACTTCCCCCCTTTAAGGATTTTTACCGGGAGGTAAAAATTACAAACATGACTACATTATTTGATACATAGACAATATACATCTTTATCAGCTATTTGGCTAACACAGCGAGTTTGAAGCTGTCAACACCTTGACAGACAGTCATCACATTTTCTGTTCCTTTTACACGTGTTATTAATAATCCCTTAGACCAGGCTCCAACTCAGCAAACTTCATAGTGGCCAAAAACACTGATGAATTGCGACCAATGTAATCTCTCATTTGGTTTTGTCCCAGACCACAACAACAAGGGTCGTCCCATTCCGACTCAATTTTCTCTCGCAAGGGCTTAATAGGAGGGGGACGGGTATTGACCGCAGAGTTATTGCAAAACTTCCTGCAGTACCCCACCATCTTCAAGAGCCTTCTGAGGGCCCTCTTGTCTGTCGGGGTTGGGAGGTCAGCGATAGCCTGCACTGTAGCTTGCATCACTGCCAGCTGCCCCTGTGTCACCACAATTCCCAGGTAAGTGACCCTCGTGTGGCCGAATTCATTTTTTTCAAGGTTCACTATCAAACTGGCTTCAGACAGCCGTATTAAATTGCCAATACACACCTCTGTGTTCATCAGCCCTTTAGTCACTGAATTACTCAAAAAAAAAATATGGGTGTTGTTTACTTGGCTGCCCTATTGTAACCACAATCACCCAACGTCCCAGTTCTTTGCATTTCCTCGGGACAATCAAACACATGGGTGCGAGTCGTTTAATTACTCCTTCTAAAGATTCGCTTTGTTCGGGGATTAAGGGAGAGACCTTATCAGTAGACCTGGCCAAAACAATAGCCTTCTCCCATCTGACCGATCCCATCCTAATCTTTTCAAAATGGTTTTTTCTCTTATCAGGGGGCCCCTAGCTTCATTGATTTCCACGCTAAGACCGACTAGGTTTGTTAGCATATCAAAAGCCGGTGACCGTCTCAGTTCGCGTCGGTCATGATCAATAACATTTTTCCCCTTGGGCAGCAGGTAAATCTCTTTCATGATTCCACCAACTGTTTCCTCCAGCACCGCAAGATGTCCACCGGGGGGTACCTCGTGGGCCATGTTAAAAACCTCATCCCCATAACTCTTTTGCACCACCCCCCATTCCTCATCTGCGGGTACTGTACTTGATTTCCCTTTCTTCCTTAGCACTTCCTCCTCCGCACAATAGCTTGTCAAGGCTGTGTCAGAGAGAGCGGTCTCTGCCAAAACCATCAGCCCCTCGTTTCGCTCCTGCGTCTGCACAAATTCTTTCCCGGCTACTGCTACGTCCGTCCCAGCTCCCTCACTACCTCTTATCTCACTACACCCTGTCTCATACAAGGTTGGCAGAAACGTTTCAGCCAAATTCACCATCGCGGGCTCGCGATGAACCCGCGAGTCCATGGGCGGGGCCTCAATGCTGGCAGGCTGACCCGTCAATCTCACGACTGGGAACACAATTCCTCCGGCGATGTCATTACCGAGCAAGACTTCCACGTCTTTCATCGGTAATTCGGACCTCACCCCGATCGTGACTAGTCCAGAGACCAGGTCGCTCTGTAAGTGTATCTGGTGCAAAGGGACTGACTCTGTCCCTTCCCCAACACCTTTGACCTCTACCTCCCCAGTCTGGGTCTCTGAGCTAAACTCTAATACACTCTTCAGTATTAGTGACTGACACGCTCCCGTGTCTCTCCAGATCCGCACTGGAACTGGTTTTAACCTCTCCTTCACTGACACCAGTCCGGCCGAGATAAACCTCTCGCGCCCTTCCTGGACTTTTTCAGACCTGTCCTTCCCTAGCGGTTCGCTTAACAGCTCGATACAGCCATTCCAAATTTCCGCTTTTCCTTTCCCCATCTCCGTCCTTGGGGCAAAGCACCTGGACGCAAAGTGTCCGACTTTCCCACAATTATAACAGACGACCCCAGGAGACTTCCTACCAGACTGCTCCCAGTCTACCTTATCCTTTTCACTAGTCCCCAGCTTACTTTCTGACTTTTCCGGCGGACTCTCCCCTCCGTCCTGACTACCCTTCTGGTAGCCTTTACTCGGGGCAAACTTCATTTTATGCGTCAACGCATACTCATCCGCTAACTTAGCAGTTGCGGCTAACGTGGCTGCCTCTTTCTTATCAAGGTAGGGTCTCATACCCTCAGGGACACAACCTTTAAACTGCTCAATCAGAATCAGCTGCAGCAGTCTGTCATAATCCCCCTCTACCCCTTTCGAGGCGCACCAACGCTCACAATATGTTTGCATCTCACGAGCAAATTCCAAATACGTGCGGTCCCACTGCTTCCTCGCATTCCGGAACCTCTGCCGGTATGCCTCCGGGACCAACTCATAAATCCTGAGGATGGCCTCTTTCACCACCTCATACCTCTGGGCATCTTCCGCGGACAAAGCGGAGGAGTAAGCTTCTTGGGCCTTCCCTTTCAGTACACTCTGAAGTAAAACAACCCACTTATCCCTCGGCCAGTCCTGACTTATAGCCACTTTTTCGAAGTGGAGGAAGTACCGATCCACGTCAGTATCATCAAATGGGGGAACCAGCCTAACCTCCTGGGTCGCCCGGAACCCTCCACCTTGGTTCGGCACGAGCCCCTGCTCGGCCCTTATCCTTAACTTTTCCAGCTCAAATTCCCTTTCCCTCTGTTTCTCCTCTCTCTCCAACTGTCTGTCCCTCTCTCTCTCTTCTCTCTCCAACTGTCTCTCTCTCTCTTTCCTTTCCATCTCTTTCTCTTTCTCCCGCCTTTCTAACTCTCTCTCCTGCCTTTCTAACTGCTTCTCTTCGTGTTCTAACTGCCGTACCCGGAACTCGTGCTCGAGTCTCAGTTTTTCAAGCTGTACCTGTACCGCGTCTCCAGCAGGTTTTTCAATAGACACCACCCCCAGCTCACCTTGGGGAAACACACCTTTAGATACATAGTGCTCTACAATAGCTCTGTGTATCTCCTCTCTCCTCATGTCGACTTCACCTTAGCAAGATTCAACCGTTTTGCCACAGCTATCAATTCCGATTTCCTGGCATCCTCTAATGCCTCCAAGGTCGGCGCCTTTATAAATTCCTCAACCTCCATTTCTGCTGTTTGTCTTTTCTTTCTTTCGGGAATTTTAACCCAATCAATTTACTCCGTCCCAAATTTAGCGTTCAAAATCGCGGACGAGAACCCCACTTATGTTACGTACCCCGTAACTGGGTTGCCAAACCAGCAGAAATGGATCACTCAGTTGGAGTCTGGATTACTAGAACTAAGAAAGTTTTATTAAAGAAACAAGCAACACAGTAATCAAAAGGATAATAAATGCAACAGTTCAGCAATGTTAACCACACATGTGCACAGAATTAAGATAACAGCATCAATCAAGCTCTATCGTTGTCTAGGGGTAAATGACCAAATTTCAAAGTGATTCAAAGTTCAGTTCGCAGTAATCGTTGCCATGGCGATGGACAAGGTGGGGGAAGAGAGAGATAGAACAGGAACAACTGATCATTCAGAACACTGCTTCACTCACAGACCGGCGGGATGGCTCACAAGCAACTTTTTGGGCGGGTCCTTGGTGATGTCACCTGAGGTCACTGACTGTGACCCCTCCTCCAGATGCGGTCGATCCTCTGCAGTGAACCCGGCACCCAGGCAAGGGCGGACACACACCGGGTTCCCGCTGATCGTACCTTTCCACCCTGGTCGTTGTCTGGTACTTCTCACCCACTCGTGAGAGGCGCACCGCTTCCAGGGTCTCGTTACCTCGGGTGGCGTGTGTGTCTGTCTTAGCGAACCTGTCCCTTTTTATCCCCCTGCTGGGGTATCGCCTGTCCATCACTTCAAACAGTTCAGGGTTCAAAGGGGGAGCCGCTCCAGACAGCTCTCTCTCTCCCACGTCCCTTCATTACACATCTCCAGACGCTGCTCCATTGTTCCTTATCTCTCCTTCCCCTGAGGGCAGGTGGCAGACCAACTGCTGATGCCACTGATGCTAGCCCAGGCCAGCAAACATCTTAATTTTATGTGTATTCTCATAACAGTATGATGACCAGTAACTCTTTTTCCACAGTGGAATAATTTCTCTGATGGATATTAAATTTCTTAGAAAAGTAAGTGACTGGGTGCTCAACCCCCTCTTTGTCTGTCTGCAACAGCACCGCCCCGGCAGCTTTGTCGCTAGCATCTGTTGCTAGGGAGAAGGTTTTGAAAAATCAGGCGCATTTAGCACAGGATGGTGACACAGAATCGCCTTCAGACTCTCGAAGGCTTGTTGACAAAGGTCGTTCCACACAAACTTCGCATTCTTTGGCAAAAGCTTAGTGAGAGGGGGGGTAATATCTGCAAAGTTTTTGCAAAACTTCCTATATTACCCCACCATCCCCAAGAACCTTCTCAGGGCTCTCTTGTCTTTCGGGGTGGGGACCTCCGAGATAGCCTGCATCGGAGCCAGCTGCCCCTGTCTTACCACAAATCCCAGATAAGTGACCTTCGCGTGGCCGAATTCACTTTTTGCAAGATTCACTGTCAGGTTGGCTTCGGACAGCCATTTAAACAGCTCCTCTACCGCCATAATGTGCTCCTCCCACGTGTCACTCCAGACCACTACATCGCCAATATACACTTCTGTGTTCTTTAGCCCGTTTGTCACTGAATTAATCATCTTATAGGGGTGTTGCTCACTAGGCTGACCTGATGTGACAACAACTCTGTGTCCCAGCTCTTTGCATCGCCTCGGGACATCTGGACCTACGCGTGCGTGCCGTTTAATTAGCTCTCTTAGCGGGTTGCTTTGTTCAGGGATTAAGGGAGAGAACTCATCTGCAAAGTTGGTCAACACAATAGAGTTCTCCCATCTGGTCAGCACCATACTTACCTTTTCAAAATGGGTTTTCCCCTTATTAGGTGGCACCCTAGCCTCATTAGTTTTCATGATATCACCAGCTAGATCTGTTTTCTGATCGTATTGAGCTTTTAACATGTTAATATCCTCCAACTGTGTTAACTCACGTCTGCAATAGTCCTTCCTCCTGTGCTGCCAGTAAAACTCTTTCATGATTCCGCCGACTGTTTTTCTCCCCCCAAAATGTCCACCGAGGGGTATCTTGTGGGCCAGGTTAAAAATCTCATCCCCATAAATTTTTGGCACCATCCCCCATTCCTCATCTGCAGGCACGGTACTTGGTCTCCCTTTCTTCCTTAGCACTCCCTCCTCCACACAATAGCCTACTGGCTCCCTTTTTAATTCTGCTTCAGAGAGAGCTGTCTCCGCCAAAACCATTAGCTCCTCGTCTCGCTCCTGTGTCTGTACAAAGTCCTTCCTTGCTAATGCTAAGTCTGCCTCAGCTCCCTCACTTCCTCCTGTTTCACTACGCTCCTTCTTTTCACTTTTTACCTCCCCCTGGTACAAGGCTGGTAGAAACGTCTCAGCTAAATTTACTTCGGCAGCCTTTCTGGACACACGCCAAGTCACTGTGCAAACGGGGTAAACCTGTGAGTCCATGGGCGGGGCCTCAATGCTGGCAGGCTGACTTGTCAATCTCACTGCTGGGTACACCTCCCCACCGGCGAGGTCATTACCGAGTAAGACTTCCACGCCTTTCATCGGTAGTTCGGGCCTCACCCCGATCGTGACTGGTCCAGAGACCAAGTCGCTTTTTAGGTGTATCTGGTGCAGAGGTACTGCCTCAGTCCCTCTCCCAATGCCTTATATGACCCTGACTTTCCCAGTCTCGGTCTCTGAACTAAAGTCTAACACACTCTTTAATATCAATGACTGACATGCTCCCGTGTCTCTCCAGATCCGTACCTGGAACTGGGTTTAACCCCTCCTTCACCGACACCAATTCGGCCGAGATAAACTTCTCGCGCCCTTCCTGAACTTTGCTAGCTCTCTTCTCTCCTAGCGGTTTGCTTACCAGCTCAATACAGCCAGTCGGAACCGCCGCCTTTCGCTTTCCTGTCTCCTCCTTTGGGGCAAAGCACCTGGATGCAAAGTGTCCGACTTTCCTACAATTATAACAGACGACCCCAGGAGACTTCCTACCAAACTGCTCCCGGTCTACCTTATCCTTCTCACTAGTCCCCGGCTTACTTACTGACTTTCCTGGTGGACTCTCCCCGCCGTCCTGACTACCCTTCTGGTAGCCTTTACTCGGGGCAAACTTCGTTTTATGTGTCTACGCGTATTCATCCGCTAACTTAGCAGTTGCGGCTAAAGTGTCTGCCTCTTTCTCATCTAGGTAGGGTCTCATACCGTCAGAGACACAACCTTTAAACTGCTGAATCAGGATCAGCTGTAGCAGTCTGTCATAATCCCCATTTGCCCCCTTCGAGGCGCACCAACGCTCACAATATGTCTGCATCTCACGGGCAAACTCTAAATACGTGCGGTCCCACTGCTTCCTTGCATTCCGGAACCTCTGCTGGTATGCCTCCAGGACCAACTCATAAATCCTGAGGATGGCCTCTTTCACCACCTCGTACCTCTGGGCATCTTCTGCGGACAAAGCCGAGTAAGCTTGTTGGGCTTTTCCTTTAAGTACACTCTGAGGCGAAACAGCCCACTCATCCCTCGGTCAGTCCTGACTTACTGCAACTTTTTCGAAATGGAGAAAGTACCGATCCATATCGGTATCGTCAAATTGGGAAACCTGCCTAACCTCCTGGGTCGCCCTGAACCCTCTACCTTGGTTGGGCATGGGCCCCTGCTCTGCCCTTATCTTTAACCTCTCCAGCTCAAATTCCCTTTCCCTCTGTTTCTCTTCTCGCTCCAACTGTTTGTCCCTCTCTTCTCGCTCCAAATACCTCTCTCTCTCTTGCCGTTCTAACTCTCTTTTTTTTTAATCAATTTTATTTTTATTTGGATAAGGAATTCACAAATATCATGTACTTTTTTCACACATATAACCTTTTCCATTTTTTTATATGTATAAAACTATAATTATTTATACATTCTTAAGTACACATTGAGATGATATAGAAGCAAATTAGACACTTAAATAGATAATTATGTACTGTGGTAATTCTAATCTATTAGGCTAAGTAATGGTATTAGTTGTTAAGAAAAATGGTAATAGTTTCCATATAACTCTTCTGGACCATTTCCACTGGTCCAAAATGTTGTATATAGGCCTATGTAATAACCATTGTAGGTGTTTATATCCTAATTTGTTCATGCTTGCTCCTGCCCGCAGACATAATTATCCAATCCCTATGTATTTATTTACTTAATTTTTTCATTTTTTATCCCTTTCCCAAATCTTTCCCTTTACTTGTGTTAATTCTCTGTTTTCCAAAAGAAAACAAAAAAAAAAGACATTTAGACTGGGGTGCTTACGTTAACAATATTACTGTGTTGATGAGAAGAGCAGTATAAATCATTAGGAGAGTCATCTAAAGTCTGCTCGCATTGGGGTTATATATTCAATCCATTTATTCCAGATTTGATAAAATTTTTCTTTTTGAATTCTCAGAGAGTAAGTCAACTTTTCCATTTTAAATATTTCCAAGATAATTTCGTGCCAATCTTCTAATGTAGGTGATACTGGATTTAGCCACTTTCTAGTGATTGATTTCTTACTTGCCGCTAAGAGGGTCTGCAGCAACTTTATATCTTCCTTCTGTTCAAGAAACAATACATGCCCCAAATAGAGCGTCTCAAAGTTCAGAGGTATCTGGGACCTAAGTACCTTAACTAATGTTCTATGAATACCTTCCCAGTATAGACTTAATTTAGGGCAATCCCAGAAAATATGAAAATGATTTGCCTCCTTGGAGCCGCACCTTCTCCAACACGTCACGTTTGTATCTTTATATTTTTCCTGATATGGGGTCTTGAAGTATCTTATAATGTTTTTCCAACAATGTTCTCTCCAAGTCAAAGAATTAGTCGAGGACCATTGAAAGCTGCAGATTTTCCCCCAAGCCTCCTCTGAAAGTACCAACCCCGCTTCTTTCTCCCACTTCTCTTTAATATACAGTGTATTTACATTTTTAGCATGGGAGAGTGCATTATATAATCGAGAAACTGATTTGCTGGGTATTGAACTGCAAGCCGAATTCAGAATCTTGAAAAATTCTAATTCTACTGTTGATAGGTCTGTATATCTACAACTCTGGTTAACATAGTTTCGTACTTGAAGGTACCTAAAAAAAAAAGTCATTGTGTTCTAGGCCATGTTTGTCCTGCAGGATTTGGAAACTTTGTAATACTCTTTTATCTATAAATGAGAGGTAGGTTGTAAGACCTTTCTTTATCCATAGCTCAAATCTTTTATCTCCTCTGTTGGGAAGGAATTCGGTATCATATGCACACCATCTAAAGAGTTTTCACATGTTATTAATTCCACATGAATTAACCACCTTCTGCCATACATTTAATGTAAGATTTATCCAACTGTTTTTAAATTTTTCCAACTGGGCCATCAATCCTTTGACAGCTATTGAGGCCTGCAGAGGAAAACTGTCAACTAATCCAAATTCTATTTCCTTCCATCTAGCCTTATATTCCCTATTACACCAATATAACAGAGGGGTTATCTGTGAGGCATAAAAATAATTTCTCAGGCAAGGAAGAACCATACCTCCTCCTTCCTTCCCTAACTGTAAGGTGTTATGTCGAATTCTAGGTTTCTTTCCTTGCCAAATGAAGCGGGAAATCCATTTGTCCCATTCCCTGAATTGATTATCATCCACCTCCACCGGTAGAGTACAGAAAAGATACAATAACCGAGGAAGAATATTCATTTTTATAGTATTTATCCTTGAATTTAAACTTAAAAAGGGGATAAGATTCCATCTATGCATATCTGCTTTTATCTCTGAGATTAATTGCCCATAATTTACCTGTGACAGTGTTGAAAGATCCTTCGGCAGGGTTATTCCTAAATATTTTAATGATTTAGCTTCCCACTTAAGATCGTATGTATCCTGCAATTTTTTGGATGGTGTATAATTTTGGGACATAACCTGCGTTTTCTTCACATTTATTTTATAACTTGATATTTTCCCAAAGTCATTCAACAGTGTAAACAAATGATTTTTCTGGTTCACTCAGATAGACCAAAACATCATCTGCGAATAACGCTACTTTCTGTTCAATCCCTGCCACCTTGATACCTTTTACGATTTCGCTCTGTCTTATTAGTTGGGCAAGCGGTTCAATATATAGCGCAAAAAGGAGAGGAGAAATTGGGCATCCCTGTCTAGTGCCTCTCTCTAAGATGAAGAACTCTCTCTCTTCTCATTGTCATTCTAACTGTTTCTCTTCGCGTTCTAGCTGCCGTACCCGGAACTCGTGCTCGAGTCTCAATTTTTCAAGCTGCACCTGTACTGCGTCTCCACCAGGTTTTCCAATAGATATCACCTCCAGCTCCCCTTGGGGAAATACACCTTTAGACACATAATGCTCTACGATAGCTCTGTGTATCTCCTCTCTCCTCATTGTCGACTTCCCTTAACAAGATTCAACCGTTTGGCCACAGCTGCCAATTTCGCTTTCCAGGCATCCTCTAATGCCTCCAAGGTCAGCGCCTTTAGAAATTCCTCAATCTCCATTTCTGCTGTTTGCCTTTTCTTTCTTTTGGGAATTTTAACCCAATCAATTTACCCTGTCCCAAATTTAGCGTTCAAAATCACGGACGAGAACCCCACTTATGTTACGTACCCCGTAACTGGGTTGCCAAACCAGCAGAAATGGACCACTTAGTTGGAGTCTGGATTACTAGAACTAAGAAAGTTTTATTAAAGAAATAAGTAACACAGTACTCTAATAGTAAGGATATAAATGCAACAGGTTAGCAATGAATAAAAACACATGTACACAGAACTAGGATAATAGGATCAATCAAGCTCTATCGCAGTCTAGGGGTAAAATGATGAGTCAAAAGTGACACAGAATTCAGTTTAGTTCAGTTCGCAGTAATCGCCGTTGTGCCGTTGGGGGGAGAGAGAGAGAACGAATGAATATGCAAATGAGATTCCAAACAGACCTTCGATATTCCTCGCAGTTAGCTTTCGGGCGAGCCCTTTGTAATGTCTTCTGAGGTCACCGACTATGACCCCTCCGTTCCAGATACGATCGTTCTTCTGCGGTGAACCCGGCACCCAGGCAAGGGCGGACACACACACACCGGGTTCCCGCCCGACTGTATCTTTCCACCCTGTGCGTCTATGGCTGGTCCCGCGAACAGACCTCCAAAACTCCCACCGACTTGTGCAGGCACACCGCTTCCAGGGTGTCGTGTGTTGCCTTAGCGAACCTGTTCCTTTTATCCCCCTGCTGGGGTATCGCCTGTCCATCAAACTTCAAACAGTTCAAAGCAACCGGTCTCTGACGATACTCGGACTGTGTCTCCTTTCGGTAATCTCTCTCGTCTCTCTCTTATTAGCATTTTGAATGTTCCCCCATTGTCCTCTTATCGGCATCAATCTTCTGATAACTGATTCTTTTGTCACACTAGGCACAGCTCAAATGCCATCTATAAATTTGCTGATGATGCAACCACTGTTGGCAGAATTTCAGATGGTGACGGGAGGGCGTACAGGAGTGAGATATATCAGCTGGTTGAGTAGTGTCGCAGCAACAACCTTGCACTCAGCATCAGTAAGACCAAAGAACCTACTGTGGACTTCAGAAAGGGCAAGATGAGGGAACACAGGCCTGTACTCAGAGAGGGATCCAAAGTAGAAAGACTGTGCAATTTCAAGTTCCTGCGTGTCAGTATCTCTGAGGACCTAACCTGGGCCCAACATATCGATACAGCTATACAGAAGGCAAAACAGCGGCTATATTTCTGTTTGAGGAGATTTGGTATGTCCCCAAAAACACTGGAAGATTTCTACAGACGTACCATGGAGAGCATTCTAACTGGCTCCGTCACTGTTTGGGGGGGGCGGGGTGGGGATGCTACTGCACAGGATTGAAGTAAGCTGCAGAGAATTGTAAAATTTGTGAGCTCTGTAATGGGCACAAACCTTTGCAATACCCAGCGTGGTGCCTCAAAAAAGGTGGCATCCATCATGAAGGGCTCCCATCACTGAGGACATGCCCTCTTCTCATTGCTACCATCAGGAAGGAGGTACAGAAGCCTAATGGCGCACACTCAACAATTCGAGAACGGCTTCTTCCTCTCTGTCATCTGATTACTAAATGGACATTGAACCCGGGGATACTACATCACTACTTTCTTTTTTTGCAATAATATAATATAACTATTTCATAGCTTCTCTCTCGCTTGTGTATTGCATTATCTCTCTGGCTATCCATCCCATAGGATGATGGTGGTTCCTTTCAGTCAGTTAGTGGGGTTGACTCCACTCCTCAGAAAGGAACAGCGTGTGCATGAATGGATTTTAGGTAAATAGGGGATTGCACAGGTCCAGACCCACCCTCTCGACATCCCCTCCCGGATCCAGCGGCATAGTGGGGTCCAAGATGGCTGGGAGAAGTTCTGTTGCAGTGAATGGCCAGAGCAAGCTTCGATGCAAGGGATGCCCTTTCCGCGCTTCATGCCACGTGTTTGCTAGATGGCCGTTGACCCTACGAGAGGGTTCATCAGCCCTTTGACAGGTCGTGCTGCAGGGTGTCTAGCCACCCTCCTCACCAGGCAAGGCTGGTGGGGGAACTGGTTTAGTTGCCGACCACCCAACCATGCGACAGGTAGTACTGGGTTACATGGTACCAGTAGCACTCAGACGAGTGACCTGACCTGAATTGCATTATACCGCTGCTGCAAAGTTAACAAATTTCACCACGTACACCGGTGATGTTAAACCTGATTCTGATTCTATGCCTCTTATCTTGTACACCTCTATCATTACCTCTCATCATTCTTTACTTCAAAAGGAAAAGCCCAGGCTTGCTCAATCTATCCTCATAAGACATTTCTTTTGATCAGCTCTTTTTTTTTGCGTACCCACCAACTGCCTCCATCCCCAAATTCTCCTGCTTTTCTCCATACTAGGGACAGTTTTCAGTAGCTGCTTACGCTGTCATTGCATCTTGGGACATGGGAGAAATCCCGTGTTCCCAAGGGAATCTCCAGCTCCTGCGCTCCCTCTGAATGAGGAGAGCATGTCCGGATGATGACTGTTGGATACTGCCTGCTTGGGGCACAGCCCCTTGAGGATGAATGGGATCCTTGCTGAAGAAAGTGTACAGGGCTGTATCGTCTTCCAAAACTAACATCACTGGTGCAAGTCCATTCAGTTTTGCTCTGGGAATGTCAGCTTAGACTTTGCACTGTTGTGGAGTTTCTGGTCATTCTTCTTGATGCCCATCATTTTGGGATATATTACTTTTGCAGTCTGGGGCCTTGCTGACCCGTAGTCCAAGTGAATTTTCATGGGTGAAGCTGAACTATGAACTTTAACAGGCTTTCCAACAACCGCAGGGAACTGGGGTGGAAGGTCATGTGTGTTTTAAGGTGGGAGGGGAGTGGAATCAGGGATACTGGAGTTGAGACAAATTGTGTGTATAGATGTGGTGTTAAAGTTGTAGCAAGCTGAGGGTTAAGATAACATGTAGGGCAGGAATAGTTTACAGTCAGTGTGCAGACTAGCCCAGGTGAGAAAGGTCTTTCAAGAGCATAGCTTCCTTTTGCACAGCCAGGGACTGGTGTCATTTGCCATGCCAAGACCAGACCATAAGATGTGGGAGCAAAATTAGGCCATTTGGTCCATTGAGTCTGCTCCACCATTTCATCATGACTGATCCATTTTCCCTCCCTCTCAGTCCCACCCTCTTGGTTTCTCCCCATATCCCTTCATACCCTGACTAATCATGAATCTATCAACTTCTGTCTTAGATACAGTGGCATGCAAAAGTTTGGGCCCTTTTCCTTTTTATTTTGAGACTGTAAAAGATGGAAATAAAAAGTAATCTTAAAATATTAAAGAAATGTGTCATCTTTAACTTTATGCCTTTTGGAAATCAGTTCATCTTTTACTCAGCTAATCACAGTAACAGAAATTTTGACCGGGGTGCCCAAACTTTTGCATCCCACTGTGTACCCAATGACTTGGCCTCCACAGCTGCCTGATTCACCACTTATTCCACAGATTCACCACTCTCTGGCCAAAGAAATTCCTCCTAATTTTCGTTCTAAAAGAACGCTCCTCCATTCCAAGGCTGTGTCTTCATATCTTAGACTCCCTCCCCGCACCCCCCCCAACCATAGGAAACATCCTCTCCACATCCACACTATCAAGGCCTTTTAATGTTCGTTGGGTTTCAATGTGGTCACCCCTCATTCTGAATTCCAGTGAGTCGAGGTCCAGAGCTATCAAACACTCCTCATAAGACAAGCCTTTCAATCCCAGAATCATTTTCCTGAGCCTCCTTTGAATCCTCTCCAATGTCAGCATGTCCTTTCACAGATAAGGGGGCACAAAACTGCACACACTACTCCGTGAGGTTTCACCAGTCTTTTATAAAACCTCAACATTACAGCCTTGCTTTTATATTCTAGTCCTCTCAAAATGAACCTGACCATTGCATTTGTGTTCCTCAACACTGACTCAACCTGCACGAGGACTCCCAAGGCTCCACCTCAGGTTTTTAAATTTTCTGTCCGTTTACAAAATAGTGTACCCTTTTACTACTTCTATCATAGTGCATGACCATACGCTTCCAGACACTGTATTCTATCTGCTCTTTGTCTATTCTCCTAATAGGTCGGTCCTTCTGTAGCCTCTCTGCTTCCTCAAAGCTGTCTGCCTCTTCATCTATCTTTGTATCATCTGCAAACTTGGCCACAAAACCATCAATTCCATCATCTAAGCCTTTGACATATAATGTAAAAAGAATTGGTCCCAACACTCCACTGTGGAACACCACTATTCACCGCCAGTCAACCAGAAAAGGCTCCCTTTATTTCCACTCTGCCTTCTGCCAATCAGCCAATGGGTTTGTCCACGCTAGTATCTTTCCTGTATTCCATGGACGCTTAACTTGTTAAGCAGCCTCACGTGGCATCTTGTCACACGCCTTCTGAAAAACCAAGTACACAACATCAACCGGTTCTTCTTTGTCTATTCTACTTGTTGTTTCTTTAAAAAATTCGAACAGGTTTATTAGGCAAGATTTTCCCTTAAGGAAACTGTGCTGACTACGGACTATTTTATCATGTGCCTCCAAGTACCCCGAAACCACATCTTTATCAATAGATTCCAATGTCTTCCCAACCACTGAGGTCAGACTAACTGGCCTATAATTTCCTTTCTTCTGCCTTTCTCCCTTCTTGAAGAGTGGAGTGATATCTGCAATTTTCCATTCCTCCAGAACCATGCCAGTATCAATGGATTCTTGAAAGATCATTACTAATACCTCCACAATCTTTTCAGCCATCTCTTTCAGAACCCTGAGGTGTAGACCATCTGATCCAGGTGACTTATCCACCTTCAGACCTTTCAATTTCTCAAGTACCACCTCTCAAGCTTCACACATCTGCCCTCTGACAGTCTTGAACCTCTGGCATGCTGCTCGTGTCTTCAGTGAAGACTAATGCAAATTTCTTATTCAGTTCATCTGCCATTTTCTTGTCCCCATTATTACCTCTCCAGCATAATTTTCCAGCGGTCTGAATATCTACTCTCACCTCTTTTATGATATATACTCTCTCCGAGGAAATATTTGGTATCCTCTTTAATGTTATTGCCTGGCCTACCTTCGTATTCTATCTTTTTTCTTTTTTTTTGGATTATTTTTAGTTCCAAGAAATTCCAGAAAAGATAAAGATGCAAACGAAGGATTCTAGGGTGACATTTATTATTGGATAGATATTTTACTAATTCTGAAGTATGACACTGGACAAGAGTTTGCTTCCTTAATACTTTTGGGTACACCTTGTGGATTTTGGTCTGCTGATTATAAAAATCACCATGAAATTTCCCTATCAAGCACTATTTTTTAAAAATCACCTATATTTGTTATTTCAGTTTGTCAATAAGATTAGGTCGGAACAGTAGTTGGCACAACGCTTTACAGTCCCAGCGAACTGGGTTCAATTCCCGCTGCTACCTGTAAGGAGTTTGTATGTTCTCCCGTGACCCCATGGGTGCTTTGGTTTTCTGCCACAGTCCAAGGACGGGCATACCAATTGATAGGTTAATTGGTCATTGTAAACTTTCCTGTGATTAGGCTAGGGTTAAATGGGATGCTGGGTGGCGCGGCTTGAAGGGTTGACAGGGATGTATCCCAATAATTTAAAACAAAAATGTTGCCCACAGTGTAAGCTGAAGGATTCAATCTTGTCCAGGCATGCTTAGTCAGGTGGATGCTGCATGGTAGGATAGGTTTCAGAAGGCTATAAATCATCATGCAGTCCCCATTCCATGAACTGCATTTACAGGTATATTGGTTCATGGTCACTGATGCGTGTGCTCTACGCACAAGTAGAATGTGTGTACTCAGAATAAAGTAATTGTATTTTCAGGAGTATCCGTGACAGCAAACTGTCTGGCCAATGTTGTAACAGCCACAATACTTTGTTACACACATCAAAGTTGCTGGTGAACGCAGCAGGCCAAGCAGCATCTATAGGAAGAGGCGCAGTCGACGTTTCAGGCCGAGACCCTTCGTCAGGACTTTGTTATTTTGTGTCGAGTATACACTTCAATCTCAAAGACAGGGCATGGCTTCTTTTACTAAGAAAGCCTCTGAGCTCGACTTTGGGTGTAAAATTGATGACCAAGACAAAGCATGGGTTCCTCACATTTGTTGCGCAATATGCACTATCGATCTTAGAGCTCAGCTCAGAGCTACGCCCAAGTCAGTGCCGTTCGCTGTCCCAATGATACGCTGAGGGCAGGGGGATCACTTGACATCCTGCCACTTCTGTCTGACCAGTGCGTCTGGTTTCTCTGCGAAAAAACAAATCAATTGAATACCCAGTGTCTCTTAGACATGAGACCTGTGCCACATGACGATAGTCTTCCAGTACTGAAGCCATCAGAGACATGGAGTCTAGAGGAGGCAGACAAAGATGAGTTAAGTGACCTGGTTAGGGACTTGATTTTGTCAAGGCAAAAGCAGAATTTCTGGGTTCAAGACTTCTGCTGTACCAGGCACAAAGTTTCATGAAGGATTTCGATATTTGAGGTAGCTGTTCCCCGAATAACTGATAACAAGATTAAGGAAGCCATTTTTTTTGTTCGTCTACAAATCAAAACTATCATTAATTGCAGACATTTTGAGGAACTGGAGAAAATTGCATGAAAGGCATTCAAGAATGTTACATGTTCTTGGCAACTACAGAGCACCAAACTACGTGCAGCTGATTGACAACCTGCTTCAAGCATACAAAACTATGAAGTGGAACATGTTACTAAAGATTCATTTTCTGCATTCCCATTTTGACCTTTCTTCCCTACACATCTTGGCGCTGTCAATGACAAGCATGGTGAAAGGTTTCACCAGGACATTATGGTTGTGGAGAAATGGTATCAGGGCAGCTGGATACCATCAATGTGTTCTTATATTTTTTAATCCACCTTGAACTCTTCACTCTCACTTCCTCATTCTATGATCTATCCAGCGGGTTTGGTATTGTTTGCAAATATGTTTTTGATTTTAAAAGTTGTGGTGCCAACTCAAGTCCTTCTGATCATTACTCACCTTTCCCACTGTAAGTAGCTGCCCTCTACTACCAAAGTTCAAAGTAAATTTGTTATCAAAGTACATATACTACCTTGAGATCCAAATTCTTGCAGGCATGTACAAAAAAATAAATAGAATAGCATTGATGAGAAACGAGAAGGGGACAGACAATGTGACAGAGAGACAGACTTTATTGATCCACAAGGAAATTACGATGTCACGATAGCATTACAAGTGCACAGATATACAAATATTAGAAGAGAATTAAGAAAGAATAAAAAATTAAGTTACCTCAAACAGTCAAACGGGGTGGGGGGCGGGGGGTCATCATGAAAGTGCTCCTCTGTTCAACCAAGATGGCATGCAGAGGGTGCGAAACATTGCCCAGAATTGCCAGGATTTTTTTGTAGGGTTCTTTTTTTTTCTACCACAGCCTCTAGTGTGTCCAGTTTGACTCCTGTAACAGATCCAGCCTTTCTAATCAGTTTATTAAGCCAGTTGGCATCACCCATGTTGATGACATTGCCCCAGCATGCCATCCCATAGAAGATTATACTGGTGACAACAGTCTGGTAGAACATGTGAAGAGAGACCTGCATACTCCAAAGGACCTCAGTCTCCTGAGGAAGTAGAGGTGACTCTAGCCCTTCTTGTACACAGTATCTGTTGGTGCTCCGCTCAAGTCTGTCATCCAGGTGCACCCCCAGGTACTTGTAGGTCCTCACCATTAATAGTAACAGGGAGCAATGCAGGCCTAGTCTTTCTGAAGTCCTTCACCATTTCCTTTGTCTTAGTGATGTTGAGCTGCAAATGATTCAGCTTGCACCATTTGACAAAGTCCACCACCAGGGCCCTGTATTCATCCTCCTGTCCTCCCTTTATACACCCAACTGTTGCTGATAATTACTGTTCCTGAAGTTGGTGATGTGGTACTTGAAGCTCCTGCCCGATGGCAGTAATGAGAAGAGAGCATGACCTGGTGCCTGTAGCCTAGCTAGCACAGGGTACTACTCACCCTTGTGTCTACTTGTTTATGCGTCTGGTCTGGTCATTTCTAAATTCTGATTTTCTTAAAATTCTTCTTTTGATCCTCTTCTTCAAATTCCTCCATGACTTCATTTACTCCCATCTCTGCCTGCTTTAGATCTCCAAACCTTTGAATTTCTAACCACTTGCACATCACAGTTGTGAAGCACCCTTTCCCACCCTTCAACTGTCTGAACCCCAAAACTCCCTCCAGTTCTGTCTGTTTACTTGGAGATTATTCCCTCAGCCTTCTCTCCTTAGACTTATCAGACAAACTTTGGCACTGATTGACATAGGGAGAGTTTAGTCCAGGAGACTGCACATTTGACTAAGTGCTACTGGTTTCTGCTACCTTAAATGTATTATGTACATAGTGTGAAATGAAACAGACTGATTCCACGTCAGGTTGGCGAGTTTAGTTTGAGCAGCAGTCATTCCAAGTGTCATCACTCGCAGGACCCACCCATACCCAAGGCATTCTCCTCTGTTGCTGCAATCGATGACCAAAATGTTGGCATACACCACAGGAGAAAATTTGTATTTCAGCAGCTGGCACAATCCTTGGCTTGGATATTAAATTTGCTAGGTTCTATGACTGATCGCCCACTGGGACTCAACTACATTCTCCTTTTTAACAAAGTCAGGCGTTAGCCATCTTGGCGGACCCTCCGTGTAACTGTTGTCAACAATGAACTGAACCCTGAAAACTTACACTCATTTCTCAATCACACCTTAAGGGGAAAAGGCTGGTCCCTGTCACAAAACTGTCCTGAAGTTTGAACAAAAATGTAATTTTTCTGCAGAAATTGATCAATTGGATATTCAAATTGACCAGTTTGCAACCTTGTGGATGCTCAAATTTATTTGCATAATCAATCACCGATTACATATAATACAGGAATTAATAATACACAGAACAGCAATTTTTTAAAGTGCTTGCCTCCTCAGGAATTTTTTATGGTTATGATAGACTGCTTGAGGCTGAACACAAGAACACATTAAACCTGTGGAATAAGAAATTAATGAAAACACTCCATTGGTTAATAGAATAGGGAGGCCATTTAGTAAGTGAGTGATTAACTTCTGAACACATGAGAGGAATAGAGTTTAGTATCATTAAAAGGTATGCCATAGACTAGTGAGGTCATTCTTATCATTGTAAAACAAAAGGCAAACCAAACCAAGCATTGTAATTTATTTCTAGAAGGTTAACACTGAAAAGTAAGGATTTGTCCTAACCTGTATATGACATCTGGTTAGACCACACTTGGAAAACCATATGACATGTAGGTCCTCCCAGGCTTTTGACTTAACTACAACCTGTACAGACCAACAAGGGTTTGGGAGACCAGTGGGCAGGATTTGTCAGCTGCTGTGTGGCAAGAGACATCTGCCACATGAGAATCTCTTTGCCATATTTCCAACTTGCACACTTTAAAGATTAGTCAAGTCAAGTCAAGTCAAGTCAACTCACTTTTTATTGTCATTTCAACCATAACTGCTGGTACAGAACATAGTAAAAATGAGACAACGTTTTCCAGGATCATGGTGCTACATGAAACAATACAAAAACTACACTAGACTACAGACCTATCCAGGACTACATGAAGTGCACAAAACAGTGCAGGCACTACAATAAATAATAAACAAGACAGGCACAGTAGAGGGTATAGTAGGTTGGTGTCAGTCCAGGCTCTGGGTATTGAGGTGTCTAATGGCTTGGGGGAAGAAACTGTTGCATAGTCTGGTCGTGGGAGCCCGAATGCTTCGGTGCCTTTTTCCAGATGGCAGGAGGGAGAAGAGTTTGTATGAGGGGTGTGTGGGGTCCTTCATAATGCTGTTTGCTTTGCGGATGCAGCGTGTGGTGTAAATATCTGTGATGGTGGGAAGAGAGACCCCGATGATCTTCTCAGCTGACCTCACTATCCGCTACAGGGTCTTGCAATCCAAGATGGTGCAATTTCCGAACGAGGCAGTGATGCAGCTGCTCAGGATGCTGTCCATACAACCTCTGTAGAATGTGGTGAGGATGGGGGGTGGGAGATGGACTTTTCTCAGCTTTCGCCGAATGCAGAGACGCTGCTGGGCTTTCTTTGCTATGGAGTTGGTGTTGAGGTTTATTTATCAGTAGCACATCGAAACATATGGGGAAGTGTGTCATTTGCACCAATACAAATCACTGAGAATCGTGCTGGAGGCAGCCTACAAGTGTCTCAGGCTACCATTGCACGTCCACAACTTACTAACCCTAACCCTAACTTGTGGGAAGAAACCAGAGTAAACAGGAAACTCTCAGTCATGGGCAGAATGTACAAACTTCTTACAGACAGTGGGAGGAATTGAATGTGGATCTTGCAACCAGCATTGTAAAGAGTGGAGTGGTTAGCACAATGATAATGTTGCCCCTTCAGTATGGGGACAGTTCTTGGGTGAAACCTTGCCGTAATCGGGGGAGGGCCTCTAAAGAAAACAGTCAGTGGAGAGAGTGCGGTGAAACCTCACAAGAACGGTTCAAAAAAAAAGTGATAAACAGACTACGTCTCTCATTTCTTGAGGGGTGATCTTATAGGAGTTTTTCAAATTATGGAAGGTTTTAGAAGAATAGATACAGAAAGAATTCTTTTGCGGAGAAGAACAGTGACAGAAGCTGTCACCAAGAAATCTAACGAGACTTCAGTAGAAATGGCTTTTACTCGAGAATCTACCACAAGGAATGGTTGCAGCTGCATTTAAGGGAACCGTATGAGGAAGAAAGGAAAAGAAGGCTGCACTGATGAGGAAAGACAGGACCTTGGAATGGAGCGTAAATGCCAGAACAGCTTGAATGGGCCGAATGATCTGAGTCTGCTGTGTATCCTAAATGAGCTCTGGTTAATGCAAGGAGGGTATTGGAAGTAAGACCACCTTTTACAACCTTGCAGTAATATCAAGTTCAGTGGCTCTGAAGAAGGGTCTTGGCCCTAAATGTCGACTGTTTATTCCTCACTGTGAATGCTGCCTAACCTGCTGAGTTGCTCCAGCATTTTCTGTGTGTTGCTCTGGATTTTCAGCATCTGCAGAATCTCTTGTGTTCATCTTTTTATTTGTTGTTGAGTACTTAGTTTGCAATGTTTTCCTATTGTGATGCTGTGTCAGGAAGGATCAAAGCCTAGTTTAAATAATAGTGTTATCTGAATGATAGCAAGTTCCTGATGGATTCAACATCACCTTCCATATAGATAATGCATGGAGGACTCTTCAGTGAAGATGGTATCACCCTCGAAGATATCAAGAAGATTGATCGAAATCGGCAACCTCCAGATTCAGGTATGGCATTCTAACTGGTGCTCTCACTGTGACTGTGATACCTAAAGATGTCTGTAGCATATGCCTTGGCCAAAAGAACAGGGCATTGATTAAAAGATTATCTTAATTTATCACACATACATTGAAGAGTACACTAAAATACATTGTTTGCATCAAATCGAATCAACGAGGATTGTGCTAAGCAGCCTGCAAGTGTCAAAATAACATGCCCACAACTTGCTAACCCTAGCCCAGATGTGTCTGGAATATGGGATGAAACAGGAGCACCCAGAGAAAACACACACAGTCACAGGGAGAATGTGCAAACTCCTTACAGACAATGGCAGAAATTGAACCCCTATCTTACAGCTGTAAAGCGATACGGCAAATGTGAGGTGAAGTTAATAGGAGGCCCCAATTCCTCGTGAAGTGAATCAGTGAAATAAATATAACTGCTTATGGCATGAAATTAAAGAAAGTGAGGTGTCCCAAGGTGACCTCCATTTCTCTAGTTAAATGTCAGAAAATATTTTCTGAGACCACCATGTAAATAGATACAAGGAGGGATGACTGAGAGGTTAGCTTTAATGATAATTTTAAAGGACGGAAATGCAGTGAGGTTTCAGGAGGAAATTCATCAGCTGAGAATGTCCTTCAAGAACCTCGTCAGTAGGAGGCACTACCATTGGGAAGCATCATATAGAGTTTAGATCTGATCAAGGTAAGTGCACTTCCTGAGGGAGCTGAGAGAGAGCTGGAGAGTTGAAGCTATGGGAGGGGTTGGAAATAAAGGTAAAATATTACTGTTACTGGAGGCTTGATAAAGATCAGCAAACACAGATGTACAACTTGACAGGGAACAAGAATGTTAAAACTTTAGCTTTACTATTCTGAAGAAACTTTAAACCCTATACCAACTGGGCAGAATTTGTAGCTTGAATATCTGTACACCTGCAAATTAAGTAATAGTATGTAATCCATTCCAGTCACTCAGTGAATCTGGCTTTCCATCAGCCACTAAAGAGATGTCTAGATTTCACTGTAAGAGGTATTCTTATTTCTTATTGTGAACCACCAGGTTCAGAAATAGTAATTACCTCTCAACCATCAGGCTCTTGAACCAAAGTGGATACTTCACTCAACTTCACTAACCCCATGATTGACATGTTCCTGCAACCTATGGACTCACTTTTAATGACTCTTAATCTTGCATTCTTGATATTTATTGCTTATTATTTATTAATTTCCTTTTAGTATTTGCACCATTTGTTGTCTTTTGCATACTGGTTATACACCCTGTTGGTGTGATCTTTCATTGATTCTATTATGGTGATTGGATTTATTGGGTATGCTCACAAGCAAAACTAATTTCAGGGTTGTATACAGTGAAATGTATGTACTTTGATAATTTATTTCTAACTTTGACTTTTGAATTCTTTAAACATGCAAAGAAACATCAACTGATCAGTCTTATTGTTTCTCCCTGCCATATTTAGTACAGTTTTCTCTACCTGTCCAGCCACACCTTCCCTTTCTCAACTCAGATTTCTGTTTCCTCTTTTTTTAAACCAGTTCTCATGGTTTAATTTGTTTTGTAACAGGTCCAATGTGTGACTTGCTCTGGTCAGATCCACAGCCTCAGGTAAGGGACCAAAGCCTGAACATGTTGCGCTCAAATCTGAGTAACATCAGTGAGGAGAAATTAGAAATGTCTCCTGTCTCCTATGTAACTGGGACCCTAAATAATTCATGATTGATGTCCGTACAATATCATGATGTGCTTTACTGTTTAGTGGCTCGCATGATGCTGTCACACTCCATGGTTAGATCCAAAATCTAAGCAGTAGTTGAAGGAGACTTGCCACTACTTTCTCAAGGAAAGGGACAATCAAATACAACTCAATCTGCAAGCCCCACATCACTTCAGTAAATGTATTTTCAAAAAAATACTTCTGAAATGTGTGCAGGTAATGAAATTTAATTTTAAAATTTGTACTTTTAAAATAGTGACTTGTTGCCTGGGTACAGGCCTGCAGTTTAATCAATGGGGATTTCGAACCAAGCCCAGTCCTGATCCAGGCTCCTTGAGTGACCCCTTTAGAACTGGGTATATTAAGAGCTTTTCCCTCCCCAACCCATTCCTTCCATGAAATGATCCACTGCAGTACCTTCATTTGTATCCAAACAGGGGTCAAATAATGTCACCTGGTCAATGGGACTGAGTTTTGTATTGAGGAATACACCCTTCCAATTGGATGTCTGAGAAACTCCTCCAATGTACTTTTAACACTGCTGCTTACTGCCCATTACGCCGCTGGCACTAAGGACCACAATGAAGATCCTCCGTCTCTGGCAGCGTTCAGGGCTTCCTTCATCATGCCAGTTGCTTCCTCTTGGTTTTCACTAGTGTCAGTGCGAGGTTGAGACTCAGGAATACTGTCACCCTCAGATGTAGAAGGATTCTTCATTGCTGTTTCTGTAACAGTTTTGTTTGACCAGTTGGGGTTGTTGGTCCTGAGGTGAACTCCTGAACCCAGAGGACCACTCTTAGTCTGTCCCCTACCCTTTAACCTGTTTGCCATGAATGACCCTACCAAGAGCTGAAGCATAAAGCCCTGACTCCAGCCAACATAGCTCTCCGGGTCATAAGGCACGCAAGCCTCCAAACCCGCAACAAGATGATTACCATGAAATACTATTGGTTCACACACCTCATTGTCACATGTCTAGACTTATGGTCTCCAATCTTGCCTACTCACCAGTGTTAAATTATGAGCTCAGATAGAGATTAGGTTTATTTGTCACAATTACATCAAAATGTGAAGTGAAATAATGTTTGCATCCGAGGCAGCCTGAAAGTGTTGCTACGCTTCTGGTGCCTACATAGAATATCCACTGCTTGCTAACTCTAACCCTGTAAGTCTTTGGAATGTGGGTGGAAACTGGAGCTTCCAAAGGAAACCCATGTCGCCATGGGGAGAATGTACAAACTCCTTACAGTCACAGGAAGTTAACCCTGATTGATGCTGTAAAGTTCAATGTTAATCACTACACTACTGTGCTGCCACAGATCCCGGGAAGTGTGGCCTGTCATATCAAGCAGTATTCTAATTAGTGTGTCTCCATCTGTTATATGAAAAAGTTGTTCCATGTTCAGACTGAAAATAAGTGACTCCTGTGTTTTGTGGATGCTGTCCAATGCCCAGAATGAGTACGTGTATGTTCTTCTTGTCTTTTACCAGAATGGGCGATCAGTCAGCAAGCGTGGTGTCAGCTGCCAGTTTGGGCCAGATGTCACCAAGCGATTCCTGGAGGAGAACAAGCTGGATTACATAATCAGGAGCCACGAGGTGAAGCCAGAGGGTTACGAGGTTACGCATAATGGCAAATGTATCACTGTGTTCTCTGCGCCAAACTATTGGTGAGTGTTCCTGTCTCTTGCATTGATCACCTCCAGGGAGTTTGTAGGAGATGGCCTTCAGTATTGTTAAAAAACAACAAGAATATAGAACAGTCCAAGCCCTTCGGCCCACAATGGTGTGCTGACCTGTAACTTGATCTAAGATCAATCGGACCCTTCCCTCCCATGTAACCCTCCATTTCTTTCATCCATGTGCCTATGTCTAATGTATCTGCCTTTACCACTACTCCTGGCAGTTCAACCCACACACCGACTCTGACATCTGCTCTCACCTCAAAATTGTGTCTCCTTGTATAAGCCATTTCCACCCTATATCTGGATGATGTCCACTCGATCTGTGCCTCTATCAAATCACCTTCAGTCCAAAGAGAAAAGTCCATGTTGCTCAACCTATCCTCATAAAATATGCTGTCTAATCCAGGCAGCATCCTGGTAAATTTCCTCTGCAAATGCTGCCAATGTCAGCATGAAATGTTAATCAATATCGCCTGGTCTGTGGAACAGTTCTTACATTTTCTGTTTTCATTCAGTGTGATATCCTGTTACCAGTTCTAGCCTTGTGAAATGCAGAACTAATCCAACAGTCCAGTATAATCTCCTATTTTGCCGTACAAATTTCACGAAAAGGAAGGTTTCCTAGTCTGGAATGATTCCATTTTTTTTTGGTACTGTAAACAAGATGGGACTGTTTTTACTTGTGGGTCAATAAACTGAAGGCATAGATAAGGAAGAAAGTAGAGGGACAAACGTTCCAGATTGCAGATCAAAAATTAGTTTTACTGTGTGAACTGTAATCAAGTTATACAAGCATATTCAGTCGCAACTTTCAAAAGGAAATAGACTTAATTGGAGAATGAATGAGAGCTCAGTGGTTAGTGTAATGTTATTACAGCACCAGTGACCCAAGTTCAGTTCCACCCCTGTTTGTAAAGAGTTTGTATGTTCTCCCTGTGACCATGTGGTTTCCTTTGGGTGCTCTGGTTTTCTCCCAAAGATGCAAGTAATTATTAAGTTAATTAGTCATATGCATGTAATTGGGTGGCAGGATCTCACTGGGCTGGGAGGGTGGAGAAAAGGGTCTGCTAACCATGCTGTAAATAAATAAATAAACAACATCAAGATGTGTTTTGGGGAACGCGCAGAGTGAAGTATCTGATTGATAACAAACTTAAACTTGAAATATCCAAGGTACATGTATATCGACCTTGCCTCCTGCTCAAGATAGACTGAGCACAGTGACACATCTCCCTTCCCCAGACCTGGCCTGGTGACGATAGCAGTTTCGTTGCACTCGTTAGGCCATCGGTGCACAGCACGCTAGCTGTCTGAACCTGTGTTTGGTATATCGTTTAACAAATGCTCTTTCTGTTCCAGTGATCAAATGGGAAACCAAGGGGCATACATTCACCTCAGGGGCTCGGATCTAAAACCATTCTTTCATCAATTTAAAACTGTGGTGAGTTAAGTCATCCAAAATGGGGGTGTTGGAGGCGGGGTGGAGGGGAAGGGGTGTGAACATGGAGATAAGGAAAGGAATGGTGATGAGGGAGTGTTCAAGGCGGGAGGAAAAGTGAAAGGTATCGTGGAAAGGAGCTGTAAGGCATTGAGACTCAGTGACACCAAGCTTGGGTTTTGATTTAACCACGGGATGGAAGGCATTTGGCACACTTCATTTACTATGGAAGTTGGGAGATTATGTTGTACAGTGCAGGAAATTGGTGTTTGTGTTTGGTTTTGTTCACCCACTTGTACAAACTATTTGATTACACTGGAAAAAGTGCAAAGATGCACAAAGATGCTGCCAAGACTTGAGGCTCTGGGTTATAGGGGGGTGGTTAGACAATCTGAATCTTTACTACTTGCAGCATAGGAGAAGAATCGTGGGGCAAAGATAAATTGTCTTGTTTCCGAGGTTGGGCGATCAAAAACTAGAGGACATAAATTTAAGGTTAAAGGTGAAAAGTTTAATGAAAACCTGATTTTACACAGTGGGTGATGGAACCAGCTACCAGAGGAAATAACACACACAAAATCCTGGAGGAACTCAGCAGGTCGGGCAGCATCTATGGAAAATCTAGGGGTGAACAGCCAGAAGTCTTGGTACACGTTGGTACCAATGACATGGGTAGAAAAAAAGGAGGTGGTTCTGAGAAAGAATTCAGGGAGTTGGGTAGGAAGCTGAAAACCGGACAGCAAAAGTAGTAATCTCAGGGTTGCTGCCTGTGCCACGTGCTAACGAGCGCAAGTATAGTATGATCAGGCATATTAATGCGTGTGTGAGATTCTGGTGCAGGGCTTTAGATTCCTGGATCATTGGGGCCTCTACTGGGGGAGGTATGACCTGTACAAAAAGGACGGGTTACACCTGAACCCGAAGGGGTTCAATATCCTAGCAGGCAGGTTTAATAGAGCTGTTAGTGGGGATTTAAACTAATTTGGCAGGGGGTTGGGAACCGAAGTGATAGGGCTGAGGAAGAAGAAAACAGAAATAAATCAAAGATAGCGTGCAACAGAGATGATAGGACAAGCAGGAGATGAGGCATAGTTACAGGGCAATAGAGGTGTGGTGCAGTTAAAACAGAAAGCAACAAATACTGGACTGAAAGTGTTGTATTTGAATAAATCCTTGGGCAAGGTACCCTAAAGGTTAACCTCCAGGTTGAGTCGGTGGTGAAGAAGGCAAATGCAATGTTGGCTTTCATTTCTAGAGGTATGGAATATAAGAGCAGAGATGTGATGTTGAAGCTCTATAAGGCGCTCGTGATACCACACTTGGAGTATCGTGTGCAGTTTTGGGCGTTCTCTCCCTTTGTGCTCCTTATAGGATATACTGACATTGGAGAGGGTTCAGAGAAGATTCACGAGAATGATTCCAGGAATGAAAGGGTTACCATATGAGGAATGTCTGGCAGCTCTGGGGCTGTATTCCCTAGAGTTCAGGAGAATGAGGGGAGGATCTCATAGAAACATTCCGAATGTTAAAAGGCCTGAACAGATCAGTTATGGCAAAGTTATTTCCCATGGTAGGGGAGTCTAGGACAAGAGGGCACGACTTCAGGATTGAAGGATGTCCTTTTAGAACTGAGATGTGGAGAAATTACTTTAGTCAGAGAGTGGTAAATCTGTGGAATTTGTTGCCACAAGTGGCTGTGGAGGCCAAGTCATTGGGTGCATTTAAGGCAGAGATAAATAGGTTCTTGATTAGCCAGGGCTTCGAAGGGGATGGGGAGAAGCCAGGGGAGTAGGGATGACTGGAGAATTGGATCAGCCCATGATTGAATGGTGGAGCAGACGCAATGGGCTGAGTGGCCTACTTCTGCTCCTATATTTTATGGTCTAAGATAGTAACAGTCGACATTTCGGGCTGAGACCCTTCTTCAGTCCTGATGAAGGGTCTAGGCTCATAATGTTGAATGTTTGCTCTTTTCCATTAATGCTCCCTTGCCTGCTGGGTTCCTCCAGCATTTTGCGTGTGCTGCTTAGATTTCCAGTATCTGCAGTGCTTCTGGTCTTTGTGCTACCTAGGAAGTAGTTGAGGCAAGTACTGTACGTTAGAAGTATGTTGTCAGGTATGTAGATGACAAGAATTTAGAGGGATATGGATCAAGTGGGATTAGCTTGAATGTACACGTCTTGGTAAGCATAGTCACATGAGCAGAAGGGTCTTTTTCCAATTCTATGACCAGAGTTGGGAAGTTCCTTGGTTTCAACCGCTGCAAAAGGCTGAGTTGAGTCAAGGACGATGCAGTGTGTCCTGATTACAGTAAAGAGTGGCAGTGATTTTTACTGGGTAACGCCCATGTTTTCTCTTGCAGCCTCACCCGAATGTTAAACCGATGGCATATGCAAATTCGCTACTGCAGCTGGGAATGATGTAGCATCGGAGCATCTGGTTTGGACAGTAATCCCTCCCACAGGTGGGGAGGGATGGCATCAGGGTTTAATTTAATCTTCCTCACTAGATCTGCCATCTCTGAACCAAGTCTTCTACCTTTCTAGCACCACAGCCCTTGATGATGTGACCTGCCCCATGCTGTGCTAAGTTATGGAGTGTAAGTCAGCTCTCAGACACATGGCTCATGCACGGCCTGTGTTTAGACATGCATCCTTGCCCTTCAGCGTTTGGTTTCAAATCAAATCCTGAATCACTGCACCAGTCAGACTCTGCTGAATAAAACTATTTAATATCCTAATTGTTGCCAACCACCTTTCATCCACCTCCCTTCTGCCGTACACCTTTCATCTGCCTCTCTTCTGCTCAACCAGCCCAGTGGTTGATCTTGGCCTCTGCTTCACTGCCAGAGGAGGAGAGAGGTGTGGCAGGGTCGTCATCTGATTGCCAGCTTTATTTGAACAGTCATGAGGTACTGAATCCCTCCACTATGTTTTCCATTCTATTTCTCAGTTCTGATCTTCACCTTCCCCCAAACCCAACTATCACAAACGTTTCATCAGCAAAATCCAAAAGTATATATATAATTAAAATTGTGATGCTTGGTAGTTTTATACGCAGGAATATCTAGTTGGCAGTGGTATATGGTTTGCTACTTCAGATTGTAACTCTTGTCTTCAGCCATTTATCTCTGCGCCACTAGACTCCTGCCTGCAAATCCCAGTCAGAACCTTTCAAGCATTGGCTGTTGATGTCTCAACTGCCTTCTGATTCCATGCTCGCTTGTTTCATCTGGTTAAGGTTTTTGTCTGGCTGGTGTATTGCAAGCAGGGTTATGCCTGTCACTTCTGAATGATGAATGGATGAATACTAAAGCTCTCAACCCAGAATTGGCAACCTGTTTTCTCTAAATTCATGGGAAGTACGTCTTTTGTGCTTGGAGATAAAGCCTGAAATCCACCAATGTGGGAGTATTAGATTACATTAAATCTAATCTAGGTGTTTCATTACCTTTTGATCTTGAGCAAGCAATGAAAGATGGGTCTCAGCATTGTGTTCCCTGGGCTGACAGAACCATCATTGAGAGGGAAGGTTCTGGAAGTAACTTTGACCACTGACTCACCCTTGTAGATTAAGAGCTGTGGTAGCTTCCATGGTGGCAGACCTTTTTAAATAAATAAATCGATCAATCAATCTTGCGCTTCTATAGCAACTTTCACATCCTTGGAGTTATAAAATGCTTCCTAGACAGAAAAGTAAACTGTAACATGGAGTCACAACTTCCAGGAAACACACTTGCCTATTTGTGCAGAGCCAGCTCCCACAGAAAGTAACATAATGGTGGCCAGTTAAACTCTGAGTGGTTAGCTTGGGCAGTGTGCTTTTGCAGGAAGGTACCAGGGCAGTGGGAAAATATGTTTGTTAGTTACTGAACTGAAAGGACAGATGGGGTGGCTAAGAGTGTTCTTTGGTCATTCATGCTGATGCATCCTTTCTCTGTCTACAGTGGTGGGTCCCTTGTCATTGATGCACGCTGTCCATAGAGATGTGTCCACATTCTTAATTTGCTTTAGTCTGGTTTTGTGTGTCATGTCATTGCTTTGTTTCCATCTCCAACGAAAGAATTTTACTTTACGTACTGCCCACAAGCTCATTAGAGTCTCTCACACATGCCTGAATTAGGAGATTAAATCGATGGGTTCAAATCAAAAGCAATGACCAGGGTAGGAAGACAGATACAAATCAGATACTTTTCCTGGCATCTACAACTCCATAACATCTGGTCTGTACAGTCCAGCTTTGCCAGTGGGGAGGGAGCCTCTTAACCCCAATCCAACCAGCAGGAAACTCCTTTACTCTTGGGTCCCTCCATTACTTTCTTCCCTGGCTTGAGGAGCTGAGTCAAGCATTTCCATTGTAATGACGAGACTCACCTGAAAGAGTAGGTGAGTGTGGTAAGCATGGCTAACCAGAGGGTGAGGGAAGGAGAAATTTACAGAGCAGAGACCAGGGCACTGTATATCATATCCATTCTTCTTCACTCGGCAGTGGTAAAAGGAGCTGCATTTTTCAACACAATCTGCTTCGTGTGGCCTAAAATGTTCCACCTGCTCCATGACTTTAGAATGTACCAACACTGGCCCCAAGTTAGTACTCTCACCACTCCCACTGATTGTTCTGTTTGAAGTTGTACTAGTCGTTCTTATCATGATTAATTCCCCGAGACTGAGAATAACTCAGGTTTGGGTATAGAATTGATAGGTTATAATCGGGAGAAAGGTCTGTTCAGATCTCAGTTTTACTCTGTAAGCCTTTCCTTTCCAACGTCATGGTGACACTTTTGGCTTGTGTACCACTCTGCCTCCAGGTCCAAATCCATCCATCCATTCCCAACAGACAGCCTGCAAACTTCAGCCTGACATTCCCTGTCTGGCACTGTTTTACGAGATGTTAAACAAAGGTCTAGTCTGCACTCTGTAGGCAATTCCCTGGGCTATAATTTGAGGAGGAACAGGGGAGCTGCCCCCAGTGTCCGGAGCCAACATTTGTCCATCAGCTAATGCCACAAAAAAGCTATAATAAAACCAGAAAAAATGCTGGAATCACTCAACAGGGTTGGGCAGCATCTGCGGAGAAAGAAACAGGGTTAATATGTTAGCTCAAATGATCTGATGAATTGTTCCTTTCTGTGTGGATGTTGAGTGTATCCAATATTTTTTCATTTTATTTCAGATTTTCCAACATCAGTCCTTTTGTTATATTTTCAGACTAAAAACAAATAGCTTGGTTTTTACAACCACTGTTCCCTCTAAGCTGCGTGAGTGCGTAGCCAGGCAGTAACTGAAATGCTCCCGTACATGGCCTTTGTTGCCATGCAGCTCGAACCTTTTATACCGCTTAATGTTTTATTAAAGTGCCACGCCGTTTTTCCTGCTCAGAGCAATGGTTGGTCTGCACAGCTGTGAAAAGAATCAGGGGAACATTGGTTACAGTGCTGCTTTTCATAGCTTGCTGCACACAAAGTGGCTAATATGTTTTCCAGTCTCTACACATCAAAGGCTGTGAAAGAAATGTTTCTGCTCCCTTCACTACCCCAAACCGGTTCTCCAACACTGTGAAGATTTCTAGTGTCCATCTACCAACTGGTAGAAAGGATCCTGTGATTAAAATGTAAAGAATGTTTTCAGAGGAGGCTACAGATATGTACTTTGGCTTCTCTATGTTCTGCCTTAGTGTGACCCTGATTAATTTTCTCTTTTGTGATCTGTGGTTAAGCTAGTTTTGGGGGCCACACATATCTCTGAACAAACAGGCTATCCTTACAAAACGCTGGAGGAGCTGAGACCCTTCATCAGGACTGGAAAGGAATGGGAAAGGCACCAGAATAAAAAGCTGGGGGGGTGGGGACAAGCTAGAAGTTGATAGGTGAAGCCAGGTGGGAAAGGTAAAGGGCTGGAGAAGAGGAAACAGATAGGAGAGCAGAGTGGTTCGTGAGAGAAGGGGGAGAAGGACGGACAGCAGAGGGATGTAGTAGGCAGGCGAGGAGAATAGGTAAGAGGCCAGAGTGGGGAATAGAAGAAGAGGGAAGGTTGGGGGGGGGGGGGAGAAATTCAGAAATCATTGTTCATGCCATCACGTTGGAGGATAGCTAGATTGAATGAGGAATTACTCCCCATCCTGAGAGAGGCCTCATCATGGCAAACAAGACCGACATGTTGGAATGAGAATGGGGGATTGGCCTCTTTGGGCAGATAAAGCAGAGGTGCTTGACAAAGCAGTCCCCCAATTTACATTGATTTCTCCTTCCAGTGACCCTTTTTCTTTTTTCCTTTTCCTCTCCTCTTCCCTCTTCCTCTATTCCCCACTCTGGCCTCTTACCTCTTCTCACCTGCCTATCACTTACCCCTGGTGTTTCTCCTTCCCTTTCTCCCATGGTCCACTCTCCTCTCCTATCAGATTCCTTATCCAGCATTTTACCTTTCCCACCTGCCTGGCTTCACCTATCAATTCTACACTGTACTCCTTCCTCTCCCCCTAACCTTTTTTATTCTACATACATCAAAGTTGCTGGTGAACGCAACAGGCCAGGCAGCATCTATAGGAAGAGGTGCAGTCGACGTTTCAGGCCGAGACCCTTCGTCCTGAAACGTCGACTGCACCTCTTCCTATAGATGCTGCCTGGCCTGCTGCGTTCACCAGCAACTTTGATGTATGTTGCTTGAATTTCCAGCATCTGCAGAATTCCTGTTGTTTCCTTTTTTATTCTGGTGTCTTTCCCTTCCTTTCCAGTCCTGAAGAAGGGTCTCTGCCCAAAACGTCAACTGTTTATTCCTTTCCATATATTGCTGCTTGACCTGCCAAGGTCCTCCAGCATTTTGTGTGTGTTGCTCTGGATTCCCAGCATCTGCAGAATCTCTTGTGTTAGGGCCAGCAATCATTAACTACAATCCCTTTAAAATCCTGCTCCCTAGTTGCAGAGTTAAACCGCCAGCCAGCTGAACATACTGGTTCCCCTAAAGAACTGAGTGTTCTTCCTGGTGTCCTATCCGTGCTGCTTCAGGATCTTGATTCTTGTATTATTCAACAGCTCCTCATTACTTGGGCACACCTTGAAGCTTCCCAGTGCTGAGAAAGTCATTATTAAAATGAAAATTTCTTAGTGTGCATCTGTCAAGGTTCCTGGAATTTGACAGTTGTTGAGATGCTTGTGTTGCCTGTTTGCTTGGTGATAGACAGTGATGTTCCTCTAGGAAAGAAATGAAGAGTACTGTGACCAGCACAAGAGTTGTTTTGTGATTGCCCCTTCATATGTAGACTGTTGCTGTTTGTTCAGTGTCATCGACTGGGAGGCTCAATTCCCACTGGTAACACTGGAGCATGTGGCAAGCTTCACTATCATCTAACTGAGTAGAGGTAGGATTTGTATTCAAAAATGTTAAATCTTGGAAGAAGTGGCAATATGGGATCTTATCTCACTGGAGAACAGTACACTGTCCTGGGTTTTTCTATGGGGAAAAGTCCTAATCTTGTATGGAATGGGATGTACGTCTGTTGAGGGCAAGAGGCAAAGACCTTGAGTGAAAATACCTTCAATTAACATCCAATATTCCCTACTTTCTGTTGCCTCCTAACGCACTTATCAAATAAAAACTCTCTAGTTTTTCCTGCCTGCTGTCAATGTTCCTTCTAGACACAGCTGATCTCCCAGGGATAGTGTCCATGTCTTGTGGACTTCTGTACAAGAGTAAGCTTGTGTGACAATCAAACGGAGCCTCTGGAAAGCCCTGCAAGGTTGGAGGGGGATGGAAAAAGTGACAGGTTTCTTCCCAGACATCTTTTCATTTTCTGTGAAGATTCATCTGTGTGTCACAAGCCCACAGCCATGTTCACCCGTGGGTTCCTCCACAATGGCATGGTGGCATTGAGTTCTTCCTTTGCTGTGGAATCCATTTTGATTAACAGGTAAAAGTACCTTGGGCTTTGGAGATCAAAGGTTTCAACCAGCGAGGATTTTGAAATAGAAGGGAGAGTTGGGCAAAGGGTGGGGGAAGACTTGACGACCTGGTGCTCAGTTTAGGCACAAGAGTTTTATAATTGTATGTGTTTGCCATCATAATGTCACTGTCAAATAAAATTTTATTCAAATGTTAGAATTCTGAATTATATTTAATGACAATGTGCATTGTGGTGTTTCAAGACTTGCAACTACCTAAAGATTGTATTTGCCAACAGGCAACAGTATGTTAAATAAAAAGATTGCAAGGAGTATGTGGTTGGTGAAACCTTTGGTGGGAGGGATGTGGAAGGGAAATGTAGTGGACTGCTGCTGGATCACATTAACTGCTGATGAAGGGTCTTGGTTTGAAGTATCAACTGTTAGTTTGAATCTCTCCATAGATGCTGCCTGACCTGCTGAGTTCCTCCAGCATTTTGAACATTTCTGTGGATTTCCAGCATCTGCAGAATGTTTCATGTTACAGTTATTCACTGCTTCTAGTAGAATGCTTGTTGCCTCATTTCACCAAAAGGTTCTGCTGAAAGGGTGTTGAAGAGAGTGTAGAGATTGTGACATGAAGCGGGAGAGAAGTTGTGCCCCACACCAGGAGTCATCAGTTAGTTGCACTTGACTGTACAAAACATGAACAGCAGGGTGTCACAAGCAGCCCTCCACACTCAACTTCAAGGTCCTATGTTTGGAACAAACCCTTCCTCCCCTGGTGGTGTACCGACTGCTCCAAGGTCAATATTACATAGGCCTCTGGTTTTCTTTAATCCATATCCCTTATAAGAGTGTCTTGTGTATCTGCCTCTACCACCACCCCTGGCAATGTGTTCCATGCAGCCACTACTGTGTTAAATAAATAAAGTAAAAACTCTGGCATCTCCCTTATTCTTTCTTCCAATCATTTTAAAATTATGCCCTCTTGTATTTGCCACTTCCTCCCTGAGAAAAAGTCACTGATTGTTCATTATGCCACTTACCATCTTGTACTCCTCCTCTATCATCTCTGCTCCAAAGAGAAAAGCCCTAACTCACTCAACCGATCCTCATAAGATGTGCCCTGTAATCCCAGTAGCATGCTGGTAAATCTCTGTACCCTCTCTAAAGCTTGCTCGTCTTTAATGTTATGAGGCGACCAGAAGTGAAAGTAATAACCTAAGCGTGGGCTAACTAGGGTTTTATAGAGCTGTGATATGTCTTGTTAACCACCCTATCGTAGCATTTAGTGTAATGCTTTACAGCCCAAGAGATCAGAAGATCAAGGATCAATTCCTACTGCTGTCTCTGAGGTTTGTGTGTTCACCCGGTGACTGGGTTTCCTCCGGATGCTCTGGGTTCCTCCCATAGTCCAAAGGCGCATAGGTTTGTGTTAGTAAGTTGTGGGCGTGCTTTTTTTGGTGATACTTCCGAGCTGTCCCCGTCCTCCAGCTATGTCAGTTGTTGACGTGGATGGTGCATTTCATTGTATGTTTCAATGTACTTTGAGAATTAAAGCTAATCTTTTTCAACTTTAAAATTAGAACTGTGTCCTTTACAGCCCATCGTGTTCCTGCCAGATCACAGTTACCCAGCTTAAGCCCATCTCCCAGCACTGAGTCCCGGTCCCTGCTTCTACTGCTCTTTTGGACAATAGGTTCCAGATTCCTTCCTTATTCTGGGTGAAAGCTTTTCTGTCTCAAATTGCTTCTACCAATATTTAAATCATATGCTTTGATTAATTTATTTTTTTCTATATTGATCATGGATTGCTTTGTACTGCTGCTGCTAATTTAACAAATCTCTCAATGTATCCTGGTGATATTAAACCTGATTCTGAATCTGTTTTCTAAATGGGGAACAAATTCAGAAATCAAAGTTGCAAAGGACTTGAGGCATCATGTTTGAAGCTAGTACCCATGATGGACCTGGCTGAGTTTACAACCCCTCTCTGATCCTCTGCATTGGTGCACTGATATTAGATGGTGATGCAATCAGTTAGAATGTTGTCCACAGTACATCTTTAGAAATTTGCTAGAGTCTTTGACCTGCCTAATCTCCTCAAGCTCATAATGAAGTACAACCATGACATGCTCTCTTTGTAATACCTTCGCTCCAGAATAACGCTGTCTCACTTGGCTGTAACCACGTAAAGTTGAATGATGGTTAAACTTGAATTGCATCAATATAGCGGGCTCAGGATAAATTGCCCCCTGACGACGGACCCCCAAACTCCAGGCTTGAACTCTGGCCCCACTAACCCTCATGCTTCTTGCTTGTGAGACATCTGATGCCAAGAATGTTGACACCCATGATATTAAAACTGCTAACAAGAGGAAATCTGCAGATGCTGGAAATCCAGTCAACACAAGTTGCTGGAGGAACTCAGGCCAGGCAGCATCAATGGGGGGGGGGGGCCGGTGGAGCACAGTTGACATTTCAGGCCGAAACCCTTCAGCAGGCCTGGAGGAAAAAAAGATGGGGGGTACATTTATAAGGTGGGGGGGGGGAGGGAGAAACACAAGGTGATAGCTGAAACTGAGGGGGAGGGGTGGTAAGAGTTGGGGTTGATTGCTGAAAAAGGTACAGGGCTGGAGAAGGGGGAGTCTGATAGAAGAGGACAGAAGACCATGGAAGAGAAAAAGGGGGAGGCAATGGGCAGGCAAGGAGATAAAGTGAGAGAGAGAAAGGGAGATGGGAAGTGATGAAGTGGGGGGGGGGTGGTGGTACATTACCAGAAGTTTGAGAAATTGATGTTCATGCCATCAGGTTGGAGGCTACCCAAAAATATAAGGTGCTGTTCCTCCAACATGAGTGTGGCCTCATCACGACATGGATGGACATATGGGAATGGGAAGTGGAATTAAAATGGGTGGCCACTGGGAAATCCCACTTTTTCTAGTTGATGGGCTTAGTTGCTCAGTGAAATGGTCTTCCAATCTACATTAGGTCTCACTGATATACAGGAGGCCACACTGGGAGCACCAGACACAGTATAGACCCCAACAGACTCGGATGAAGTGTCCCCCCACCTGGAAGGACTGTTTGGGGCCTGAATATTAGTGAGGAGGAAGTGTAGGGGTAGGTGTAGCACTTGTTCTTGCAAGGATAAGTTCCAGGAGGGAGATCAGTAGGGAGGGACAAATGGACAGGGGTGCCACAGAGGAGGTGCTTCCTGCGGAAAGCAGGAAGTTGGGGGTGGTGGGGGAAAGATGTTTGGTGGTAGGATCCCGCTGGAAGTTGCAGAGAATTGTGTGCTGGACGCAGAGGCTGGTGGGGTGGTAGGTGAGGACAAGAGGACCCTTATCCCTGGTAGGGTGCTGGGATGATGGGGTAAGAGCAAATGTGAGTGAAATGGAAGAGATGTGGTTGAGGTTAGCGATGGTGGAGAAAGGGAAGTCCCTTTCTTTGAAAAAGGAGGACATGCCCTTCGTTCTAGAATGAAAAGCCCCATCCTGAGAGCAGATGTGGCAGAGACAGAGGAATTGAGAGAAAGGGGATGGCGTTTTTACAAGTACTGGGGTGGGAAGAAGTCTAGTCCAGTTAGCTACAAGAGTCCATGGGTTTGTAATAGACCTTACAAACCCATGTGGCCAGAGAGATCACCCTTTCCACTGCTGTTCCCTCAATGAGAACTGGAGTATGTTCTCCTGACTTCCCCTTCCTGAAGTGCACAATCAGTTCCTTGGTCTTACTGAGTCAGGTTCTTGTTTAATCACTCCTCTTTACCTTCTATTAACCCTACGGCAAGCTGGTGGCTTTCTATTCATGTCACTGGTGACGTTAGCATTTGTACCTCAGTCCTAATTAACATTGTGTGAAAGGTGTTGAGCCACATCCTGGATAGTTATGGTGTGGTGAAGACACGCCCCCCCCCATGTTGGACAGGGTTGTGGTGTGAAGATCCCCCCCCCCCATGTCGGACAGGGTTGTGTTGTGGTGAAGATGACCCCCCCCCATGTCGGACAGGGTTGTGGTGTGAAGATCCCCCCCCCCCCATGTCGGACAGGGTTGTGGTGTGGTGAAGATGACCCCCCCCCCATGTCGGACAGGGTTGTGGTATGGTGAAGATGACCCCCCCCCCATGTCGGACAGGGTTGTGGTGTGAAGATTCCCCCCCCCCCATGTTGGACAGGGTTGTGGTATGGTGAAGATCACCCCCCCAAATGTCGGGCAGGTTTGTGGTATGGTGAAGATGACCCCCCCCCATGTCAGACAGGGTTGTGGTGTGGTGAAGACCACCCCCCCCCATGTCAGACAGGGTTCTTTCGTTAATAATCTTTTTATTGATTTAAAAGGAACATAAATACAAACGAGGAGAATTATCTCAAATATGTGTATCAATAACTGTACAAACAGAGATTAAAATAGACATTATCAAAATCATACATAGTGTTAAGCTAGTATATAATATATAATAAAAAAGAAAACAGCAATTCTCCTCTTATCAGTTCATGAAGAGGAAAGAAAAAAAACTTTAAATTTTAAATGAGAAAAAAAACCCTACTACACTATACAAAAAAAAAGGGACTGGGCACTCCATTCTGAGGATATGACTAGAAAAGAAAAAGAAAGACTTCCTGATCAAATCTAAAACTTCAAAAAAAAATTGGAAGAGTAATAATTCAAATCAAATGAAAATATTGAATAAAAGGTCACAAGATTTGCTCAAATTTAAAGTATGTATCAAATGTCCGACTTCTTATTTTCTCTAAATTTAAACAGGACATAATGGAGGAGAGCCAATAAAAGACCGTAGGTGGATGAGAATCCTTCCACTTCAGTAAAATGGCTCTCCTAGCCAATAAAGTTGAAAAGGCTATCATACGTTGAACAGAAATAGGAATATTTCCTGATTTTGATGGGGTAATCCCAAATATTGCTGTAAGTAAATTAGGTTGTAGGTCCAGATCCAGGACTTTTGATAATGTTTTAAAAACATCTCTCCAAAAATGTCCTAGCTTTATACAAGACCAAAACATTCAAGTTAAAGTGGCCACCTCACCATTAGATCTGTCACAAATAGGATGGATATTGGAAAAAATACGTGCTAGTTTATCCTTTGACATATGGCCCCGATGCACTACTTTGAACTGTATCAAGGAATGATGGGGACAAATAGATGAGTTATTAACCAAATGAAGAATTTTACTCCATTGATTATTTGAAACTGACTCTTGATCTTCCAATTCCCAGGCACATTTAATTTTATCGTTAGATATCATTTGTAGTCAGTGGGCCAGTGAAGGAGTGGAGCTTTGAGGCTTTGACTCAAGAGGCTTCGACGAGGAGAGGCGGAGGACAAGCTAGCTCGCAGTTAGTTTTTACAATGTCTCCTGAGATGGTGATGTGCCTCTCATATGAGATGTGGCAGTCTTGGGGGAACTCCCCTCTCCCGCAGAGTCACATCTGCCAGAAGTGCATACGGCTGGGCGATCTGGAAGACCGTGTAAGGAATCTGGAGCAGCAGCTGGATGACCTTCGACTCATAAGGGAGAATGAGGCAGTCATAGATGAGAGCTACAGGGAGGTAGTCACAGGTAGTCAGAAGCAGGTTGCTGGCTGACAGTCAGAGGGGGGAAAGCGAAGGTGAGCAGACAGGTAGTGCAGAGCACCCCTGTAGCCATTCCCCTGAATAATAAGTTTACCGTCCTGGATACTATCGGCGGGGACGACCGACCAGGTGTGAGCCACGGTGGCAGGGCCTCCAGCACTGAGTCTGACCCTGTGGTGCAGAAGGGTGGGATGGAGAAGAGGAGAGCTGTCGTCATTGGAGACTATAGTCAGGGGAGCAGACAGGAGATTTTGTGGACGTGAGAAGGACACCCGCATGGTTTGTTGCCTCCCGGGTGCCAGGGTCCGGGATGTCTCTGACCGGGTGCGTGACATCCTGGTACGAGAGGGAAAGCAACCAGAAATCGTGATGCATGTTGGGACCAACAACATAGGCAGGAAGAGGGATGAGGTCCTGGAGTGTGAGTTTCGGGAATTAGGCAGAAAGCTGAAGAACAGGACCTCAAGGGTGACGTTCTCAGGATTGCTGCCAGTGCTACGTGACAGAGATGGAAAGAATTGGAGGAGATGGCAGTTGAATGCGTGGCTGAGGAGTTGGTGCAGGGAGCAGGGATTTAGATTTTGAGATCATCGGGATCTCTTCTGGGGAAGGTGGGACCTGTACAGATTGGATGGGTTGCACCTGAACTCAAGTGGGAGCAATATCCTTGCAGGTAGGTTTGCTAGCATGGTTCAGGAGCGTTTAAACTAATTTGCAAGGGGGATGGGACCCGGAGCGATAGAGCAGTGAAAGAAGTGCATGGAGTAAAGCCAGGTCTAACATACAGAGAGACTTTGAGGAAAGAGAAGCAGAATAAACGGTGTAAAGACAGTGAGGTAGAAGGGCTGAAATGTGTGTACCTCAATGCAAGAAGCATCAGGAACAAAGGTGATGAACTGAGAGCATGGATACATACATGGAATTATGATGTAGTGGCCATTACAGAGACTTGGCTGGCACCAGGGCAGGAATGGATTCTCAATATTCCTGGATTTCAGTGCTTTAAAAGGGATAGTGAGGGTGGAAAAAGGGGAGGAGGGGTGGCATTACTGATCAGGGATACTGTTACAGCTGCAGAAAGAGTGGGTAATGTAGCAGGATCCTCTTTTGAGTCAATATGGGTGGAAGTCAGGAACAGGAAGGGAGCAGTTACTCTACTCGGGGTATTCTATAGGCCCCCTGGTAGCAGCAGAGATACAGAGGAGCAGATTGAGAGGCAGATTTTGGAAAGGTGCAAAAATAAACAATGTTGTTATCATGGGTGACTTTAACTTCCCTAATATTGATTGGCACCTGATTAGTTCCAAGGGTTTAGATGGGGCAGAATTTGTTATGTGTGTCCAGGACGGATTCCTGTCACAGTATGTGGACAAGCCGACTAGGGGGAATGCCATACTAGACCCAGTACTAGGTAATGAACTATAGGCCCCCTGGTAGCAGCAGAGATACAGAGGAGCAGATTGAGAGGCAAATTTTGGAAAGGTGCAAAAATAAACAATGTTGTTATCATGGGTGACTTTAACTTCCCTAATATTGATTGGCACCTGATTAGTTCCAAGGGTTTAGATGGGGCAGAATTTGTTATGTGTGTCCAGGACGGATTCCTGTCACAGTATGTGGACAAGCCGACTAGGGGGAATGCCATACTAGACCCAGTACTAGGTAATGAACTGGGTCAGGTCACAGATCTCTCAGTGGGTGAGCATCTGGGGGACAGTGACCACCGCTCCCTGGCCTTTATAATTATCATGGAAAAGGACAGAATCAAAGAGGACAGGAAAATGTTTAATTGGGGAAGGCAAATTATAAGGTTAGAACTTGCGGGTGTGAATTGGGATGATGTTTTTGCAGGGAAATGTACTATGGACATGTGGTCAATGTTTAGAGATCTCTTGCGGGATGTAAGGGATAAATTTGTCCTGGTGAGGAAGATAAAGAATGGTAGGGTGAAGGAACCATGGGTGACAAGTGAGGTGAAAATCTAGTCAGGTGGAAGAAGGAAGCATACATGAGCTTTAGGAAGCAAGGATCAGATGGGTCTATTGAGGAATATAGGGAAGCAAGAAAGGAGCTTAAGAAGGGGCTGAAGGGGGCATGAGAAGGCCTTGGCGAGTAGGGTAAAGGAAAATCCCAAGGCATTCTTCAATTATGTGAAGAAAAAAAGGATGACAGGAGTGAAGGTAGGACCGATTAGAGATAAAGGTGGGAAGATGTGCCTGGAGGCTGTGGAAGTGAGCGAGGTCCTCAATGAATACTTCTCTTCGGTATTCACCAATGAGAGGGAACTTAATGATGGTGAGGACAATATGAATGAGGTTGATGTTCTGGAGCATGTTGATATTAAGGGAGAGGAGGTGTTGGAGTTGTTAAAATACATTAGGACGGATAAGTCCCCGGGGCCTGACAGAATATTCCCCAGGCTGCTCCACGAGGTGAGAGAAGAGATTGCTGAGCCTCTGGCTAGGATCTTTATGTCCTCGTTGTCCACGGGAATGGTACTGGAGGATTGGAGGGAGGCAAATGTTGCCTCCTTGTCAAAAAAGGTAGTAGGGATATTCCGGGTAATTATAGACCAGTGAGCCTTACGTCTATGGTGGGAAAGCTGTTGGAAAAGATTTATAGAGATAGGATCTATAGGCATTTAGAGAATCGTGGTCTGATCAGGGACAGTCAGCATAGCTTTGTGAAGGGCAGATTGTGTCTAACAAGCCTGATAGAGTTCTTTGAGGAGGTGACCAGGCATATGGATGAGGGTAGTGCAGTGGATGTGATCTATATGGATTTTAGTAGGGCATTTGACAAGGTTCCACATGGTAGGCTTATTCAGAAAGTTAGAAGCCATGGGATCCAGGGAAGTTTGGCCAGGTGGATTCAGAATTGGCTTGCCTGCAGAAGGCAGAGGGTCGTGGTGGAGGGAGTACATTCAGATTGGAGGATTGTGACCAGTGGTGTCCCACAAGGATCTGTTCTGGGACCTCTACTTTCGTGATTTTTATTAATGACCTGGATGTTGGGGTAGAAGGGTGGGTTGGCAAGTTTGCAGATGACACAAAGGTTGGTGGTGTTGTAGATAGTGTAGAGGATTGTCAAAGATTGCAGAGAGACATTGATAGGATGCAGAAGTGGGCTGAGAAGTGGCAGATGGAGTTCAACCCGGAGAAGTGTGAGGTGGTACACTTTGGAAGGACAAACTCCAAGGCAGAGTACAAAGTAAATGGCAGGATACTTGGTAGTGTGGAGGAGCAGAGGGATTTCGGGGTACATGTCCACAGATCCCTGAAAGTTGCCTCACAGGTGGATAAGGTAGTTAAGAAAGCTTATGGGGTGTTAGCTTTCATAAGTCGAGGGATAGAGTTTAAGAGTCGCGATGTAATGATGCAGCTCTATAAAACTCTGGTTAGGCCACATTTGGAGTACTGTGTCCAGTTCTGGTCACCTCACTATAGGAAGGATGTGGAAGCATTGGAAAGGGTACAGAGGAGATTTACCAGGATGCTGCCTGGTTTAGAAAGTATGCATTATGATCAGAGATTAAGGGAGCTAGGGCTTTACTCTTTGGAGAGAAGGAGGATGAGAGGAGACATGATAGAGGTGTACAAGATAATAAGAGGAATAGATAGAGTGGATAGCCAGCGCCTCTTCCCCAGGGCACCACTGCTCAATACAAGAGGACATGGCTTTAAGGTAAGGGGTGGGAAGTTCAAGGGGGATATTAGAGGAAGGTTTTTTACTAAGAGAGTGGTTGGTGCGTGGAATGCACTGCCTGAGTCAGTGGTGGAGGCAGATACACTAGTGAAGTTTAAGAGACCACTGGACAGATATATGGAGAAATTTAAGGTGGGGGCTTATATGGGAGGCAGGGTTTGAGGGTTGGCACAACATTGTGGGCCGAAGGGCCTGTACTGTGCTGTACTATTCTATGTTCTATGTAAATTCAATATCTGTTTATAAATTATAGCTATCAACCCTTTTGAAGTGGTTTAAGCTGAAAAAGGACATCCGTCATATTAGGTGGATAAGCATAAGGGTAATTTGGCAGCAAACCACGTAAAAAATGCCTAATTTGTAAATATCAAAGGAAATGTACATTAGGTAAATCATATTTATCCACTAACTGAGAAAAACACATTAAACAGTCCCGTAAAAATAAATCTGAATAAGTTGTTATTCCCTTGGTTTTCCAAATTAAAAAGGTCTTATCCAAAATTGATGGTTTAAAAAAATAATTAAAATGGATATTACTTGAAAGAATAAAATTATTTAACTCAAAAAATCTTTGAAACTGAAACCAAATTCTTAAAGTATGTTTAATAATAGGATTAAAGTCTTCTCTACTAATCTTAGAAAACAAAAAGGGAAGAGGAGCTCCCAGTAAAGAGGCCAAAGAGAACCCCTTCACCGAGTTTTCCTTCAAAGCCAACCATGAAGGACATTCATGTATGTCTGAGTAATGAATCCAAAAAGTAATATATCGAATATTAATTGCCCAATAATACATTCTAAAATTTGCAAAGCCATACCACCATCCTTTATTAATTTCTGTAATAAAGGTTTACTCAATCTAGGATTTTTATTATTTCAATTATAAGATAAGATTATAGAATCTATTCTATCAAAAAACGTTTTAGGAACAAAGGTAGGAACTGCCTGAAATGTATATAAGAATTTCGGTAAAACTATTATTTTAATAGCATTAATTCGACCTATTAATGATAACGTCATAGGTGACCATTTAGAAAGCATTTGTTGGGTGTAGTCAATTAATGGAAGAAAATTATATTTATATAGGTCCTTAAAATTTTTAGTAATTTTAATACCAGGGTAAGTAATTTTTAGCAATACTAAAAGGTACTTGATGATATTGATCCGAGCAATTATTAATGGGAAATAACTCACTTTTATATAAATTTAATTTATATCCAGAAAAACTACTAAGTTCAAAAAATATAGATAGCATAGAAGGAATAGATTTCCTAGGATCTGAAATATAAACTCACAGGTCATCTGCATACAATGAACCTTGTGTACTTTGTCCCCTCTCGTAATACCCTGAACAGTATTGGAATCTCTAAGAGCAATAGCAAGGGGTTCTGAAGCCAAGATAAATAATAAAGGGCTAAGAGGACATCCCTGCCGAGTACCTCTGTATAATCTAAAGTAAGGAGATTTTTGATTGATAGTTATAACCGCAGCCATAGGAGCTTGATAGATCAATTTGATCCAGGAAATAAATCCCGTACCAAAATAAATCTCTCCAAAACCTCAAATAAGTAAAACTACTCCACCCTATCAAAAGCTTTCTCCACATCAAGAAAAACTACACATTCAGATTCTTTAGATGGAGAACAGTGAATAATGTTTAATAATCTTTGAATATTAAAATGTGAATACCTATTTTTAATAAATCCAGTTTGATCATTGGATTGGGTTATGCTGTGGTGAAGACACCCCTTCCCCCACCCCCATGTTGGATAGGGTTACAATGAATGAGTGGCAACTATATGCTGTGACCCACCCTCGGACTACAAACCTGGCATTAAAGGAAATAAGACACAGTCTTGTGAACTGTTTAGTTGCTCCTTGATTAGGTGCACTAATTATGTCAAACACAGGAGATTCTGCAGATGCTGGAAATCTTGAATGACCCACAAAAAACTCAGTAGGCTCGGCAGCATCTACGGAAGGGAGTAAACTCAATGATTCGGGCTGAGTCCCTTCATCGGGACTGGAAGGGAAGCCAGAATAAGGTGGCGGGGGAACAGTGAGGAGTAGAGGCTGGCAGGTGATCAGTGAGACCGGGGTGAGGGGAATGAAGTGAGAAGCCGGGAGGGGACAGGTGGAAGAGGTACAGGCCTGAAGGAGGACGACAGTGGACCATGGGAGAAGGGGGAACCAGAGGGGGGTGATGGGCAGACAAGAGAAGCGGTTAGATGGTGACCAGAATAGGAGTAGGAAAAGAGAAGAAGAGAGGAGAGATAAAGCTTCAGAATATTTTGAGTCTGTCAGTGTTTCAGCATTGGGTTTATTATCACTGATGTATGTAATAAAAGTTGCTGTTTTGTGGTAACACTACAGTGCAAGGCCTACAAAAGCTTACTATAAATTACAATAAAAATGAAATAACTAGTGCAAAAGAGTGCTCATGATTTCATGAACTGTTCAGAAATCTGATGCCTGAGGGGAAGATGCTGTGCTAAAATCAGTGAATATATTTTCAGGCTCCTATACCTGTTTCCCCAGTGGTCTAATTAGATTAGATTAGATTCAACTTTATTGTCATTGTGCCGAGTACAGATACAAAGCCAATGAAATGCAGTTAGCATCTGATCAGAAATGTAAAGGACAGTGTTATTTACAAAATAACTGTGAGTAAAAAAAAGTGCTACAGCACACAGATGTAAAAGTACTGAGACAGTACAATATGGGTGCAATACTGCTTAGCGCTGTGATGAGAGGTTCAGCAGTGTCACAGCCTCAGGGCAGAAGCTCTTCCTGTGCCTGCTGGTGCGGGAGCAGAGGCTCCTGTAGAGCCTACCAGATGGGAGGAGAGTAAAAAGTCCTTGGTTAGGGTGAGATGCATCCCTGATAATGCTTTTCGCCCTGCCCAGGCAGCATTTATGGTAGATGTTCTCAATGGTGGGCAATTGGATGCTGATAATCTGCTGGGCAGTCTTCACCACACGCTGGAGTGCTTTGCGGTCCGATACAGGACAATTGCCATACCACACTGAGATGCAGTTGGTGAGTATGCTCTTAGTGGTAATGTTAATGAGGAGGTGTGGGGCATGATCCACATCTACAATGGGAAACATCTCTGTTCAAACACATCTCCTGTCGTGAAGTAATGTGTAGAGTATAAAACTGTCCAGAGAGAACCCAGACACCCAGAGGACTGATCCTCTGATAAAACATATCCCAACTGTTTACAGAGCAAATGCGTCTGTGACCATGTGATGGGTGACAACATCAGTCTGGTATGCAAGCTTTCTGGAACTTTGTCACAAAGGTGCAAGGTAAATACAAAAGCTACCTTTGCCTGCGATTGATATAGGGCAGTTTTATACCCCCATGAACTGATTGGCTGATTCCCTCAACTTCAGCAAGGCCCAGGAACTGATTGTGCACACCAGGAAGGGGAGAGGGAACACACGCCAATCATTGTTGAGGGGGCAGCTGTGTGAAAGGTGAGCAGCTTCAAGTTCCTGTATGTTCTCCTCTCTGAAGAGCTATCCTGGGTCCAACACGTTGATGCAATTACAAACAAGGCTATATTTCTATTGGAGTTTTAGGATATGTCACTGAGGGCTCCAGTTTGGTATGGAGGCACCAATGTAGAGGATTAGAAAAAGCTGCAGTGTTGTAAACTCAGCCAGCTCTACCAGAGGCACTAGTGTCCCCACCATTGAGAACATCTTCAAAATGTGGTGCCTCAAAAAGGTAGCATGTATCACCATGCAGGACTTGCTTCTCATCTCATTACTACCATCAGTAGGCAGCCATTGATCCCAGGAGATCACGGGTTTGCGCCTCTGGTGGACTGTGTCCTCTCCTGGGTGGGAAGATTTGAAGAACCAACTGTCGCCCATGCAGTGGATTCCCCCTCTCCATGTCACTGGTGTAGTCCAAGGGCAGAGCAAGCGCCGATACAGGTTGGCACCAGTGTCGTTGCAGAGATTGCCAGAGTGAAGTTGCCTTAGAGACCCCGGCTCCGGATTTCTTCCTCAGGGTTTACTCCAGAAGCCTTTCCCATGGGTGGACATGGCTGCAAGGCAGCAGAGGTTCAAAATCAGTTTTCCTTCTCTAGGTGGGCTGCTGTTCAAGGCTGATGAGCCCCACCTGCCTGAAGCAACTGGTTCTGAGGTGCCAGTGGTCTGCCTTTGCCCCTGCTCTTGTCAGTAGAAATAGTTCCGCTGGGCCTAGTAGCTAAGCCACACATGGAGGCCAAGAGTTGGACTTGGTTGTCAGAAGCTGTTGGAGTCGCACGCCATTTGGAGCACCTTATAGGTAGGGGGAGCTTATCCACACTACCACCCCTAGGTATGACAACCTTAGGAACCACGAGGGAGGGGTTGTAGGAGCATGAAGGTACACACTTAACATTTCAGGAGCCGTCAGATTTCTGAGCAGTGCATGAACACACGCTCTTTTTGCACTACTTTAAAAAAACGGAATATCTATTGCGGTAATTTACAGTATTTTCTGTGTTAGGATGCTCTGACCTCCCAAGTTGAAATATCAAAATGACTTGGAGCATCGAGCACAAAACATCAACCCAACTGCCAGGAGTTAGGAAAAAGCAAAGAAACTAAAATGGTTGTGGCATGGAGGTTGTCAAACATCCCTCCCGGCATGAACCTCTTTCAGAAGAGATTACCATATACAGAAAGCTGATCTACCTGAGCATGAATATGGTACAGGTTTTACATTCTCAGTTGATGAGACTACCAGTAAAAATACATCGTGATCACAGTTGTGGTTACAGAAAGACTTAATTAAGCAACAGATTAGGTCCTGATTGTAGAATAAGATGATTATATACAGGTCGAAAAGTAATTCCAGTTTTTTAGTACAACAATGGGTGCACGCTTTCATAATTTATGAAGATTATGCGATAGACAATAGGTGCAGGAGTAGGCCATTCGGCCCTTTGAGCCAGCACCACCATTCACTGTGATCATGGCTGATCATCCACTATCAGTATCCAGTTCCTGCCTTATCCCCATAACCTTTGATTCTGCTATCTTTAAGAGCTCTGTCCATCTCTTTCTTGAAAACATCCAGAGACTTGGCCTCCACTACCTTCTGAGGCAGAGCATTCCACATATCCACCACTCTCTGGGTGAAAATATTTTTCCTCAACTCCATTCTAGATGGCCTACTCCTTATTCTTAAACTGTGGCCTCTGGTTCTGGACTCACCCATCAGCGGGAACATGCTTCCTGCCTCCAGCATGTCCAATCCCTTAATAATCTTATATGTTTCAATCAGATCCCCTCTCAGCCTTCTAAATTCCAATATATACAAGCCCAGACACTCCAATCTTTCAACATATGACAGTCCCGCCATCCCAGGAATTAACCTTGTGAACCTACGCTGCACTCCCTCAATAGCAAGGATGTCCTTCCTCAAATTTGGAGACCAAAACTGCACACAGTACTCCAGGTGTGGTCTCACCAGGGCCCTGTACAACTGCAGAAGGACCTCTTTGCTCCTATACTCAACTCCCCTTGATATGAAGGCCAGCATGCCATTAGCTTTCTTCACTGCCTGCTGTACTTGCATGTTTGCTTTCAGTGACTGTATGTACAAGAACACCTAGATCTCGTTGTGCTTCCCCTTTTCCTAACTTGACTCCATTTTGATAATAACCTGCCTTCCCGTTCTTACCACCAAAGTGGATAACCTCACATTTATCCACATTAAACTGCATCTGCCATGCATCTGCCCACTCACCCAGCCTGTCCAAGTCACCCTGCATTCTCATAACATCCTCCACACATTTCACACTGCCACCCAGCTTTGTGTCATCAGCAAATTTGCTAATGTTACTTTTTATCCCTTCATCTAAATCCAGGGAGCGGGCAGTACCGAATCAAATATCGCTGTGATGATTGTACGTTCTAGTATCAATTGCTTGGCAACAATAAAGTATAAGTATAAATCATTAATGTATATTGTAAACAGCTGTGGTCCCAGCACTGAACCCTGCGGTACCCCACTGGTCACCGCCTGCCATTCCAAAAGGGACCCGTTAAATCATGATGATTAGTTTTATTTGTCATATGTAAATATGACATTACTGTTAAATCAAATCAGCAGGGATTGTGAACACGAGAGTCTGCAGACGCCGGAAGTCCAAGCAGCACCCACAAAATGCTGGAGGAACTCAGCAGGCCAGGCAGAATCTATGGGAAAAGAGTAAACAGTTGACATTTCAGGCTGAGGGAATGTGCTGGGAATGAGCCCTCAAGTGCCAACATAAAGGTCCCTGGAACTTGGGTGTCATTACTGCCTCATTCCATAGCTCTACTTGTCGTGTCTGGCTGCGATTCCCTGTTACCACATTAGCACAATCCACGTCCCTATTTGCAACACTCAGTGGCCGCTTTATTAGGTACATCTGTACACCTGCTTGATAATGCACATATCTAATCAATCATGTGGCAGCAACTCGATGCATAAAAGCATGCAGAGGTACCATTGTTAGGACCGAAGATCAGAATGGGGAAGAAATGTGAGCCAAGTGACTTTGACTGTGGAATGATTATTGGTGGCAGACGGGGTGGTTTGAGTATCTCAGAAACTGCTGATCTCTGGGGATTTTCACACACAACAGTCTCAAGTTTACAGTGAATAGTGCAAAAAGCAAAAATACCCAGTAAGTGGCAGTTCTGTGGGCAAAAATGTCCTCTTCATGGGAGAGGTCATAGGAGGATGGCCAGACTGGTTCAAGCTGACAGTAACTCAAATAACCATGCATTACAATAATGGTGTGCAGAAAAGCATCTCTGAACTTGGATGGGTTTCAGCAGCAGAACACCGTGAATGTACAGAAGTACACTTGGTGGTAACTTTATTTGAATCCAGTGTCCACTGGGTGTGGTTATTAGCCCTCTCTATTTTCCCCTACAGCAGCTTGAGACACCTTCTATCCCTCCCTTCAGTTTCCACGTTCCGAACTGTGTGGGCAGCATTCCACTGTGGGATTGCCCAACACTGGACATTGTGCAGACACAAGGATGTTGTCTCTCTGCCCACTTATCAGCCGGCGGGTTATGAGATGACTCAGCTCACTGATGCATTAGTGAACTGTGTGTAACTCACCATGCGCTGGCTTCAGAACGATAAGACACATTGCCCAAACAGGGATCAAGGATCAACTTTGTGTATTACGACTTTGCTGTGGAGTGCTGGCTTGCGTGCGATGTAACAAAAAACAGCATTCAACAATTATAACAAATGAATAATTACATAAAAACAAAGTCAGGAATATGGATATGGAATAAAATGTGCAGAAATACCAGGATGTATTTACAATGCTTATAAAAAGTGATGCAAAGAGTTTGCAGTGCAGAGCAGCGATGGGTGTAACAGGTAGTGTGTTGGGTGAGGGGAGGGGATGCCTGCAAAGCTATTATTCCCTGCCCACTTCTTTGTCCTGGACACTTGCAAGTCCTGCAGTGATGGTAGACTGCAGCTGATGACCTTTTTCCTACAGTTCACTGTAGATTCTGAATATTGTGAATATTCTGAATACAGTATCTGCACCAAGCCAGACAGTAATGCTGATGTGAGGAGCATCTCGTAATGTGACCCCGGTTCTGATGTTTTAATAAACTGCAACTTCATTTAGTTCTGTTTATAACTCATGGGTTTGCTCAACCAGAAGAATGTTCGTCTGCCACTAAGTATACTGTGGTATCCATGCCATAACATTTTCCTTTCTGATCAGAATTTACTGTTATGTTCATTTTGCACCCTATTGTTAGGCTGTGTTGGTTGTTAATGTAAACAATGTGTTTCAATATCAGGTAATAAATTTAAGCACCGGACCAGATTGGAAAGGTTGGATATGGCCGAATCGAGGGGGAGGTCCTGGGTCTGAGAGCATATTGGAACAGCAGGGCCCAGGTCCCAGAGCAAGGGATGACCCATTGTTTGGCCAATTTAAGCCCTGATTGCAAAGGTCAGGGTTTTGGGGCGGGAGGAGAGGGATGGGTGCTGTTCAGCTCACTGCTCAGCATGGTCTACTCATCTCTGCGCTGATCTGAGGCTGTGGCCTGGACTGGCTTTGTGGAACTTCAATTCTGAATGTTATTTGCTTACTTTTATTGTTTGCACATTTTGTTTTTTTTTCTCTGCACATTGAGTGTTTGATGGTCTTTTTTTAATGGGTTCTATTGGGTTTCTTTGTTTTGTGGCTACCTGCAAGGAGACAAATCTCAAGGTTGTATATAGTGTCCATTCTTTAGTAATAAATATACTTTGAACGTTGAAATAACTGAATTTGAATCTGATATATGTCATGAAATGTGTGGTTTAATGGCAGCAGCATAGAGCAAGACATAAAAAAAGCTACTCTAGGTTACAATAAATGAATAAATAACTAGAAGAAGAGTGGTTTCAGGGACCATTCAGAAATCTGATGGTGGAGAGGAAGAAGCTGTTGCTAATGTGGGTCTTCAGGCTCCTGTACCTCCTTCCCTGATGGTAGTAACCATCATGGCCCGGACGGTGAAGGTCCTTGATGATGGATGCCACCTTCAGGAGTCACTACTCTTTGAAGATGTCCGTGATGGTGGGGAGGGTTGTGTTGGCGATGGAGATGGCTGACAGCCTTCTGCAGCCTCTTTCCATCCTTCGGATTAGAGCCTCAGTATCAGGCAGTGACGCAATCAATCAGAATATTGTCCACATAATCTGTAGAAATGGATGTCAGTTTAGAGTGTGCTGTCTAGATTCATTGTGGTTCAAAGAGACTGCTTTAAGTGTCGAAGTTTCAAGAAAACATTAAAGTCATTTGACGGCAAGTCTCACCCATTCTCTTGGGTAGATCACATGAACAGTATTTCATTCAGGCGGGGGCCTTTTCCACAGTGTGTTTGTCAGTAGTCGTCCTTCAACAAACATCAACAAAAATCTTCGAAAGGCAGTTACAGGGAGAATGAAAAAAAAGGAAATGAGCGGATAATTAAGTCAGCTACGATGGAGCAGACTTGATGGGCTGAATGGCCCAATTCTGCTCTGATGTCTTCTGGTGCTACTAGGTACGGGCTGCTGTATGAAAACCAGGGAACTGATGAATTGGTTTGTTATTGTCACATCTACCAAGGTACAGTAAAAGGCTTTGTATTGCATGCCATCTGCGCAGAACTTCATCACATTATTACATCGGGGAAAGCAGTAACAATGCAGGATAAAGAGTTACAGAGAAAGTGGGGTAGACTGAGGTTCAAGGCAGCGATGAGCTAGACCGTGAGGTCAAAAGTCCATCTCAACATCTGAGGGGCTCTTCAACAACAGGATAGAAGCTGTGCCCCTGCCTTGGGTAGCTTCTTCTAAGGATGTTGTATCTTCACATTGGATACTCAGTCTAATTCTACCTGGTGCAGGCTTTAGGAACCAAGATCGCACACTTCTGTCTGTGGTTTATTCACACAACTTTCCAGTTCCATCCCATTCTTCTGGTGGAATTTGTATGGAGTGTTGTGAGCAGTTTTGTGCCCCTTATCAAGAGGATGACCCTGGGATAACATATGAGAAGTGTTTGTTGGCTCTGAGCCTGTACCTGCTGCAATTCAGAAGAATAAGAGGGTTAATCTCATTGAACCTATTGACTATTGAAAGGCCAAGAAGGAGTGGATATGGAGAGGACTTTTCCAATAATTGGTGAGTCTAGGACCAGAGGGCACGACCTCAGAATACAAGGACATCCTTTTTAACAGAGATGAGGAAGAATTTCTTTAGCCAGTGGGTGATGAATCATTGGGTATATTTAAGGTGGAAGTTGATAGGTTCCCGATTAGTAAGGGTGTTAAAGGCTGCAGGAAGAAGGTCAGAGATTGGGGTTCAGGGGGAAAATAAATCAGCCATGATTGAATGCCGAAGCAGACTCGGGCCAAATGGCTTAATTCTGCTTCCGTGTCTTCTGGTCTGATCTTATGCAATGTAGACACAAGATATTGTAAATGCTACACACGACCTGCTGGGGGAACTCGGCAGGATAAACGGGGTTCTGACAGTTTCTTTCCTCCCTCCAGTGTGACTCGAGCACATAGTGATTTACCCAGTCACTGTGTCCCCACACTTCCATCAAGATTGCAAACTGAAAAACCTTGATCACAATCGTCCAGGACCCATTTCTACTGATCCCATTTTCCAGCATTAGTGCCACAGTCTTCCCTGCCCTTGTGATTCCTGTGCTCCACTATGCACATCCTCCGTGTGTGAGAGTCTCTGTCTCCATCACCCTTCAGGCTCTGACCCGCATCCTGGGAGAAAAGAAGTTCCCCCAGACACCTCATTGTCTCCCATCCCATGGAAAGCTGGGGCAGCGTGGCTCACATAACCCCACTGTGGTGCCAGTGGCCTGGGTTCAAATCCTGCTGCTGTCTGGAAGGAGTTTGTACATTCTCCCTGTGACTGCACAGGTTAGTAAGATCATCGGTCACGTGGGTGCAATCGAATGGCACAGGCTCATTGGGCCAAAAGGGGCTTTTACCATGCTGGATCTCTAAATGAAAGAAAATAAAAAAATAAAATTTTGATGATTGTTCGCCATCGATCTCGAGCTCGGCTGCGAAAGGAGGGGGCTAGGAACCCCATCCCGTAAAATCCCAGAGCTACAGAAGCTCCAAAGACCTTGACCCTGGGAGCGGAAGGATCTCCCCCTAGAAGACGTAAGCTGGGTTACCCCTGGGGATGACTAGAAAGACTGGCCCAGGGCAGAGCACTCTGGCGAGCTGTTGTCAGTGACCTATGCTCCAGTAGGGATGATGTAAGTAAGTAAGTCTCCCCTCCATGGACTCTGCCTACTTGTCTGGCTGCCTCAGCAAAGAGCCCACCCACCCTGGACATTTGCTTTTTCCCCTTTCCCACCTGGCAGAAGATTCTGAAAGCATGAACTGCCAAGCTCAAGGACAGTTCTATCCTGCTGTTAAATGGTTCTCTGGTATGATTATGGCCTTGCACCTTATTGTCTGCCTGCTCTGTTCTTTCTCTGCAACATCTTATTGGGCACTCTCGATTTGTGCTCTCTCGCACTCTCGATTTGTGCTCTCTCAGTGCCCTGATGATCTGTAAGGAGGGTGTGTAAAACAAACAAAGTTTTTGACTGTACTTTGTATTATGTGACAGTATAAAGACAATTTAATTTTGTAAAAATAGTGAGGGTAATCTCCAAATACAGGAAATGTTGGAAACAATCAGTGCGCCAGGCGGTATCTGAGGAGAAGCGAAGCACAGGTTTGGAAACTTGAGGTGGATACAGCCCTGTTAGGACGCGAAGGCCTTCGGGATTTGAAGTCCTAGTCTACCCGGGAGTCTACAAAGCCCAGAAGGCTCGGCGGGGCGCCCGTCACAGCGGCTGAGGTCCGGGGCGCCCGTCACCTGGCGGCGGAAGGGTGGTTACTGCCTGAGCAGAGAGTTTAATCTGAAGTTGCGAAAGTTTTCTCATCCTCAGCGGAACTCCGTCTTCACGCCATTTGTTCGGTTGAGAGTCGGGGCCGCAGGTAAGTGCGACGATGGGAATGTAACCTCACCCCGACCCTCCGTCCAGTGGACAGCGCTGGGAATGGCTCGCCACCGTTCCCACCCGGATCCCGTTGCTTCTCTCCATCCCCAGTCTTCACATCCAGCTGCGGTTCATCCATTCAGCGCCTCTTTCCCTATCCCCTTCAGACAAAGGATTCATGGAGGCCATTCAGCCTATCGACCACGTCCTTGATTTGTTTCCAACCACCATCCCTTCTCCTTCCCGAGTCCCCAGCTATTAAAACAGAGCTGCCGGCCACTCGGCTCACGCGGTCTCCCCTCCCCGACTCCCACTCCTCCTGGACTCTTCATTGCCATACCCGTCTCCCAGCCGTCGTCCTGGGTGATGGGGATCCTTAATGATGGATGCCGTTTTTTTTGAGGCATTGTCTTTTGAAGATGTTTTAATGCTAAGGAGGCTAGTGCCCCACGATGGAGCCGGCTGAATTTGCAAGCCTCTGCAGCTTTTTCCGATCCTGTGCAATGGCCCCTCCGCATCAGATGGTGAGTGCAACCAGTTTGATGGCTCTCCACGGTCTATGTAGAAATTTGGTAGTCTTTGGTGACTTCTCAAACTCCTGCTGAAGTATAGCCGCCGAGGTGCATTCTTCGAAATTGCATCAATATGTTGGGGCCAGGATAGATTTTTCGAAGTCCAAAGTAAATATTTTATCAAAGTGTGGCACCATGTACAAACCCGAGATTCGTATGAAAACCGTAATAGAATAATAACCATAACAGAATCATTAAATCAGACGTGTAGACACCCAGGAGTTTGAAACAGCGCACCCCTTCCACTGATCTGTCGATGAGGACTGGCGTGTATTCCCTCCATCTCCCTTCCTGAAGTCTGCAATTAATTTCTTGTGTCTCCATGAATCCAGGTTTAATTCCTGAACTATCTGCTTTGCTGGGTTTCAAATACATTTTTTCTCACAAGTTATATGATTTATAGATGTTGATATTTTTCTCTGTGCAAAAAAGCAAATTTCAAATCATGTGTTGGTGCCACTTTGATTGTACACCAGTTGTCCAGCCTTTGGATGGCAGCTTAGTAAGAACTATGTTACAAGGAATTCTGTATTTCCCCCCTCTGACCTTTTACCTCTTCTCACTGCCTATTACTTCCTCCTGGGTTCCCTCCTTCCCTTTCTCCCATGGCCCACTCTCCTCTCCTATCAGACTCCTCCTTCTCCAGCCCTTGATCTTTCCCGCCCACCTGGCTTCACTTATCGCCTTCTAACTTCCCCTGCCCCCCCCCACCTTTTTTATTCTGGCATCTTCCCCCTCCCATCTCAGTCTGAAGAAGGGTCTCGGCCCGAAATGTCAGCTGCCTATTCATTTCCATAGATGCCAGAGCTGCTGAATTCCTCCAACATAGTGTGTGTGTGCGTTGCAAAGGAATTCAAAGTTGGCATTGCAGTTGACAAGACTAAATAGGCTTTGATAGGTTAAAGCTTGGAAGCTGCTGATGCTGGAATCCGAAACAAGAAATGGCAACGTTGCAAGTACTCAGCTGATCTAGAGGCATCTGTGGAGCAGCCAGCGAATATTTGAGGTTGGGGAATCTTCCTCAGAATGGCAATGTAACGCAGGTAAAATGCTGGAGGAACTCAGCAGGTCGGGCAGCATCTATGGAGAGGAATAAATGGTCGACGTTTTGGGCCGAGCTCTTTCCTCAGAGGTAGTGTTCATGGGTTCATTGCCCATTCAGAAATCTGATGGCAGAAGGGCTGAGAAGGAATTGATTGTGGACATCCCTTAATTCAAGGGGTGTGGGCTTGGCAGGCTGAGACGGCATTTAGTTCCCCATCACTAGTCGTCCTGGAGAAGGTGGCAATGAGCTGTTGCAGTCCTTGAGTTGTGTGCATACCTGCAATGTTGTTAGTGAAGCGGCTCAGGGATTTTGACCCAGCCGCGATTTGGTTTCCAAGCCAAGGTGGCGTGTGGCTTGGAGGGCAATGTGCCGGTCGATCAAAAATCAACTTTATTCTCCAATCACCATTACATGTGCTGTGTTCTGTTGGTCAGGGCATGACGTGCAACAGTCAACCATTGTAAAAAATTATACATTAAAAAAAAATAAAGTTAGAGGTTAAAGGTGTGAATTAAATGTGCATAGATAATACATTTCAGCCTGTATTTACAATAAAAAACAGCATTATATATAAAGTGGTTTAAAGTGTCTGCGGTGCAGGGCAGCGATGATGGGTGTTGGGGCTAAATACAATGTTTGATCAGATGTTGGAGAAACTTTTAAGATGGCGTGAAGTTTTTGTTTTAATAGTCCTATTGCGCTTTCTCAAAGTGAGGTTTTGGAAAAGGCAGTTTGTTGGGGGCGGTGGGGGTGGGGGTCTGCAAAGATTTTCCTGCCTGCTTGTCTGGCCTGGACGTGTATCCTGCAGTGATGGTAGAGGGCAGCCACTGATCTATTTGGCCCGCAGAGGTTTACTGTACATGTCCTTGCTGGTAGAGGTCATGGATTTGTTAAGTGCTGTCGAAAGAGTCTTGATAAATGACTGAGTGGTGCAGACCGGTCCTTTGTGTGTCAGTGGTGGACTGAGTGAATGGAGGTGCTTATCAAGTGGTCGTGTATAGTGTGTTGTTGCAGCTGCCCTCACCCAGGAAGTGTAAAGCATTCTATCACACTCCTAATGTGAACACTGGGGAATGAGGAGGTGAGATACTCCCACGGGACTAACCTGTTTTTTATTTTGCACCCACGTTATTGAAATGGCTGCTCTTGCTCAATTCCTTTTAACCCGTGGGGTTTGAATTTTAATTTAGTTCATGGGTTCTCAACCCCTTGCTTAATGGCATTAGGAAGGTTGGGAACCCCTGGGTTATCGAGAGGGACAGCAGGGTTACAGGCCTAACGAGCCTATTTACACCCATGTGACCAATTAATCTGTTAGCCCGTGCGTCTTCAGAAGATGGAAGGAAACTGAAGCACCCGCAGGAAACCCACACGGTCACAGGGAGAACATACAAACTCCTTACAGGCAGCGGCGAGAAGTGAACTTCGGTCACTAGTGCTGTGACGGTGTTAGGCTAACCGCTGTGCCACAAACAGATGTGTGTACTGCACAAGATGACCCTTCAGCCTATCGAGGGTTTTTGGCCTTCAAGTGCCCATCTACCAGGATGTGGTCCGTAGATTTCAGTGTTTGAGTTAATTTTTGTCAGAGGCTATCCACAGTCTATAAATGTAATGAAAGTCATCTTCTTGTGGCAACAGCACTACATTACGAGAAGAGGACAAGCGTAGAGGAGTATAAAATCATACATAGACAGGATGAATGCTGTTATCCTTTTTCCCGGGGAAGGGAACTAAACTCCAGACAAGGATTTCCAGCCTGAGGCTCACCGACCCCTCAGTTAATGGTAGAAGCTCGTGACATGAGAAGAAGGTTGAGAATCCATACTCGAGGGGTTGTAGGTTGAAGATGAGAGGTGAAGGATTTAAGAGAGACTTGAGAGGCATTTTCTTCACCCATAGGGGAGTCTGTGAAATGGGCGAGCTGCCAGAGCAAGTGTTTGAAGCAGGTACACTAACAGCATTTAAAACGTAGTTGGATAGATACATGCACTCCTCAAAGTCTGTACCTCCTGCCCAAGGTAGTGAGAGGGCACACAGAGAATGTTGCCATTAGTGAGAGAGCTTACACTGGGGGCAGAGCCTCAGAATCGAAGTACATCCCTTGAGAACAGAGATGAGGAGCTCCTTTAGCCAGAGGGTGGTGAATATGCGGGATAAGAAAGGTTTTGAGGGATATGGGCCAACTTGGGCAAATGGGACTGGTTTGGCAGGCACGGTGGTTGGAATGAATGAGTTATTCTATGCTGTTTTATTCTGTCCTGTGTCACTATATAAGTGAACATAAACTGTCAGGAATGCAATAGGGCCCCCCCCCCCACTATCTGGGCCACACCCTCTTGATGCCACTATCAGGCAGGAGCTACAGGATTCTGAAGACCCACACCTCAGGGTTCAGCGGTGGTTCTTGCCCACAGCCATCAAGTTCTCAAATCGACCTGAGAAACCCTACCAGACCAAGGACCAGGTCTACTACCTCTGCTATATGTCGTGACATTTGTTAGGGATGCATTACCTACCTTGGGCTATGTTTTTTGATCTTCTCTCAGCTTTACAGTAATGTTATTATATCGTGAGAGTCTCTACATTCCCTAACCTGTCTGCTAAATCTGTACTGCACCCTCTCCCTTGAAGTCCATACCTGCTGCCCAAAGTATTGAAAGGTTCACGTTGAGTGGGTGTTTCCTGTAGTGGGGCATCTAGGATCAGAGGACATAACCTTAGAGGGACGTCCATTTACAACAGAGATGAGAAAGAATTTTTACATTCAGAGGGTGGTGAAGGCAAGGTTATTGGGTAGATTTGAAGCAGAGGTCAATAGGTTCTTGATTAGTGGACATCAAAGGTTGCAAGAGAAGGCAGGGTTGAGAGGGAAAATAAATCAGTCATGATCAACTAGCAGGGCAGACCCGATGGGCCGAATGACCTTATTATGCTCCTACCCTCGGTGGCCACTTTATTAGGTCCACCTGTACATTCGCTCATTAATGCAAATATCTCTGCAGCCAATCATGCGGCAGCAGCTCAATGCATAAAAGCATGCAGACATGGTCAAGAGGTTCAGTTCTTTGGACCAACATCAGAATGGGGAAGAAATATATTTTAAGTGACTTTGGCTGTGGAATGATTGTTGGTGCCAGATGGGGTGGTTTGAGCATCTCAGAAACTGCTGATCTCCTGGGATTTTCACACACGACATAAGACCATAAGATATAAGAGCAGAATTAGGCCATTCAGCCCATCACAATTGCTCTGCCAACCCATCATGGCTGATCCTGGATCCCACTCAACCTCGTACACCTGCCTTCCCACCACATCCTTTGATGCCCTGACTGATTGGAAAACAGTCTCTAGAGTTTACAGTGAATGGTACAAAAAAAAAATCCAGTGAGTGGCAGTTCTGTGGGATGAAAATGCCTTGTGAATGAGAGAGTTCAGAGGAGAATGGCCAGACTGATTCAAGCTGACAAGAAGGTGACAGTAACTCAGATGACCAGGGGTTACGACAGTGGTATGCAGAAAAACATGACTGAATGCACAACACACCAGGCCACACTGGGTTCTAGTCCTGTCAGCTCAGAATAGGAAACTGGACACACGGGGCTGTTGAAGATTGCTTGGTCTGATGGATCTCAGTTTCAGCTGTGACATGCAGATGGTATGGTTGAAATTTGGAATAAACAACACGAACCTATGGATCCATCCTGTTTTTCAATGCTTCAGGTTGGTCCTGGTGGTGTAATGGTGTGGAGAAAGTTTTCTTGGCACACGTTGGGCCCCATACCAGCAAATGAGCACTGTTTTAATGTCACAGCCTACCTGAGTCTCATTGGTGACCATGATGGTCGCAGTCTGCACATCTTCTAATGCAGAGGTCCACAGAAGGTTGGGAGCCCAGCCTCCTTCCAGCAGGATAACACACAGTGTGTCACAAAGCACACATCATCTCCAGCTGGTTCCAATGAGTTCAGTGTACTCCAGTGGCCTCCACAGTCATCAGATCTCAGTCCAATAGAGCACATTTGGGATGTGGTGGAACGGGAGAAACACAGCCAACAATCTACAGCAGCTGTGTGATGTTCTCATGTGATCATGAACCGGAATCCATTTGAAAAGTTTCCAGTACCCTGTTGAATCCATGCCATGAAGAATTCAGGCAAAGTTCCAGGAAATCCTACCCAGTAGTAGGAAGGTGTACCTATGGTTTTATGGCATGGCAGTATATAGTTAAATATGCATCTCGATTTGCATTGAGGTAGAAGGAATCTCATTCAATAATGGAACTACAGCTTTATTGGTGAATATAATGGCAACAGATTGAATTTTGAAAGATCGTCCCATGCTTTTGGAAGCTCAGAGTGAAATGTTGTGATGATTATAATTTACCAAACCGTTCCTGAAGTGGTTCGTCTGCATTGGCAGGTAATTGCTACCAAACAAGTTCATGCAGGTAATTAGCAATTTTCAACCTTTTTCTACTTGTGATTTTAATTTCTCTGTGGCCGCCACCTTCCATAGTCTCTGTTAGATGCTGAAGTTTTTTTTGTCAACTGTACTAATTATTATATAATTCAATATTTATGCTTTAACAGGTTATAGATATTATATGTTAAATATAATGTTACATATGTATATGAAAAATAAAATTTTCAACACTCTGAATAGCATACTTTATAATCTTCCAACCAACAATAAAAAAAATGCTTAATATTGTTACTTAGGGTATTTAGGAAGATTCTTGCGACTGATGAAAACTAGTGAGTGTTTGATTGCACCCTGGTTAAAGATGATAAAAGATCATCTCTTTTCACATCAAGTTGTTACAAACTTTTGATAGCAGGTGAAGAGCTTTAACTAAGACCACATTCAGATAGATAACAGGTAGGAAATCGAAATTAAAACAACATTGCTTTCTCCTAGAGCTGGTGGAAACCTAATTTGAATATCACAAGTTATCCAAAACTTTGGCTGTGTTTGAATTTTGCTTGAGCTGGTATATCACTCTTCAACTCGATAAGACATTCTTGCAATGGGGTGTCAATGTTATTCACGTTCACCCCAAATGGACCCACCACCCAACCTGGAATTGGCATCTCCAGCAGGTCTCTGAATGGAAATTCCATATCAGTGTGCAGTTGTTTCAAATGATCAAGATATACAATCAGATCATTATCTTGCAATTTGATTTTAAGAGAGGCCAGTGAAGGAAATTGCTTGGACTTGCGACATCCAATATTGCTACTTAAAAGTTTGAGTTTTCCAAAGGAAGAGGTAATAGCCTTTTTGATTGTGAGATTGCAGTTTTTTCCTTGTAACTGTTTTTCAGTTTTTCAAATATATCTGACAAGTAAAATATGTCAGCCTTAGCAGCAACAATTTGTTCTTCATGCTGCTTATTACATAGAGATGCTACAAGGAAAGCAATTTTGGCTTCTTTTCAAAATACAAGTATCAGGGGTTTAGTGGAAGTTAAAATGGTAGATAGTGATGAGGTGGTAGACTTCATGTGTTCTTTCCTCACTGCAGTTTAGCTGTATCTGCCCGATGATCCCTCTGCAGTAACCTCCTGTGTCCGGCTGCGTACTTGCTGTCTGGTCTTGCTGCGGACAGCGACAGCCAGTCTGCAGATTGTGATTTGGGGGTGGATGTGAAGTGGGGCTCAGTGGACTGCCCTGCAGATTGTGAATGGTGATTTGTGCGTGGTCAAACAGGAGCGGAGCAAACCATTGATGCCTCTCACATGATCTGGCATATTCTCCCATTTATTTTATTCAGGGTTTCAACTAAATTATGTATATTCATCTTTTTGATTTATATATTTCAGTCATATTTAATTAAAATGGTAAACTCATCATGGCCCATTCAGAAACTCCTGTGGTCCCACCAGTTTCTTGTTTTCTTGACCCTATGAAATCTGGCATGACCCCCTGGAGCCCACGTTGAGAACCAGTTGTAGAAGTTTCCCTAGAGCCTGGTGATACATGCTCTGAAACCTTTGTACCTCCTGCCCGGAGAGAGGAGTAGACGGATTGATGGGGATGGTTGCTTACCTAAGGCAGCAGGAGGTGCAGATGGAGCCGGTGGAGGGGATACTGGTTTGCGTGTTGCCCTGGCTGAGTTCCTGACTCTGTCCCTGTGCCTGTGCCTCCTGTCGATACTGCAGATGGAGGGGAGGGATGTGCCCTGAGTGTTTTCAGCTGAGTCTGCCACTCTCCGCAGCCTCCAGGGTTCCTGCACGTTCAAATTGTTGTAAGCTAGAAGGGACACCGGGGGTGTTCAAGACGCAGCAGTAGATTGAAGTAAGGTTCTGAAATGCAGGGAAGACAGTGTCTGTGGAGCGAGAACTAAAATCATCTTTCATTAGAAGGTGGAACAGAATGCACCTGCACTTTGGCCCAAAATGTCCAAACCCTTTAACCTACTCCAAGATGAATTTAACCCTTCCCTCCCACACAACCATACATTTTCTTGTTATCCAGGTGCCTTGTAAATGTTCCTAACATGTCTGCCTCCGCTATCTTCCCCGGCAAGGCATTCTACGCAACTCCACTCTGTGTTTAAAACTTCCCTCCAATCATAAAGTGATGTCGCCTTGCCCCCCCCACCCCCCCTATATTAGCCACTAGAAGCAGGCAAGGTTAGAAATCAATTGTTAAGGTGGTTGGTAAAGTGACTAAAGTGGTAAACTTCTCATAACGACAATCCAGGAGGCTGAAGCCGCACACTCTGTTTTAGGGAACAGGTTCTTCCCTTCTGCCACCAAATTTCTGAAGGATCCATGAACAGGACCTCACTAATGTGCTGTCTCTACACTGTATTTATAGTGGCAGTTTATAGTGGTGTTCATGCTATCACAGAACAAGGGACTTCACAACATCACTGATAACAAGCCGGCTTCCGATTGAGGTTGGGCTGGTACAAGACGCGGTATTGCCAGCAGATGGAGGTGCTAGCTGCTGCTTAAGTAAGCCCTTGCCAACCCCTCTCAGTCAGCACCATTGCTGCCTGCAAGGATCACCTGTCTGGCAGGGGCATGAAGGCACCAGCGTCTGCGTCTGAATCTGAGTTTGCTGGGGGCTGAAGAATTCATTGTGGTGCTTTGGCACACACGTCACCTTGTCGTGGTGGAGAGGCTTGTGAGATCTGAGCTCCTGACAGTAATGGCACCTGGAGTTTAGCGCCTGGTAGAGTCGTCCAGTGGTAGGAAGGTCAGGGGGAGATTCCAGACAAAGAGCAATCCAGTGAAAACATCAGCAGCGGAGCTGGCAGAAGATGGTACCTCACAACAGTAGGGGAGTGTCCCCAATTGCCTTGCCTTCCACTGGTACTGACCCCGATCTGTCACGGGCCACGTGGTGGCTGCACGTGCATCAGTCTCCCCATGAGAGACAGAGACTTCCCATCAAGATGGTGCCAGTGAACGATTCCTCAGGCAACATCTTCCAGTTTAGATTAGATTATGAGGACACTCAGTCCTCATTGATTGTCATTTAGAAATGCATGCATTAAAAGATGATACAATGTTCCTCCAGAATGATATCACAGGAAAACACAGGACAAACCAAGACTAAAACTGACAAAACCACATAATTATAACATATAGTTATAACAGTGCAAAGCAATACCGTAATTTGATAAAGAGCAGACCATGGGCATGGTAAAAAAAAGTCTCAAAGTCCCGGTCGACTCATGATCTAACGCAGGCGGCAGAAGGGAGAAACTCTTCCTGCCATGAACCTCCAAGCGCCGACAACTTGCCGATGCATTGGAAGCACCCGACCGCAGCCGACTCTGAGTCTGTCCGAAAACTTCGAGCCTCCGACCAGCCCCTCTGATAGTCAATCATTTCAGCTCTTCTATGTTTTCTACTTATTCTTTTTATCTTACTTTTGTTTTTGAAACTGTTGGGAGCCTGGGACTTGTCATCTGTAGTTTGATCGAGCGAGCTGGCACCCTGCTGTCCTTGAGAAAACTCCAGGGCAGACTTACGAGCAGCAACCACCATGAGGAGAAGCTCAGAGGCGAGTTGAGGTTGACTACGCTTCTCACCGATTAAACCGCTGAGGAAGAATTGAAATATCGAGGCAAATGCGGGGGAGAGTGAGCAGTTCTCGGAGGGGCCGCTGGTTCGAGTTGCTGCCCTCGGAGGGGCCACTGGGTCCCGATGCTCTTGGAGGTGTGTTGAAAATTCTGAGATTTGTGGATTGGACTGCAGTTCATATCAGCCTCTTTCAGATCAATTTTTTCGTGCTGTTGCCCATATTGGTTGCTGATTGGTGGGCTGGGGTTTGGGTGTCGATGTTCTTGCTGTTTCTCCATCTGGGCGATTGGTTAGTTTTTGTGCAAGGGAGGGGTTGGGTTTGTGAGTTTTTGTTTCTTTTTTTTTATGCGGGGGCTACAACTAGATGGTGAGGGGGTTGATGTTTCTTTCAACTACTTGTATCTTATGGCTATCTGGAGAAGGTAAATCTCAGAGTTGTATTCTGCGTACGTACTTTGATAAAGAAAGAAACCTGTGAACGTTAAACAGAGCCATGTGCAGGCATTGTCCACTAAGGGAATCTACCCACGCATCCCAGATAGGTGAGTCCCAGATTATTGTCCACAGCTGCTTGAGAACTTGCCAAGAGGCAACCCCTCTGGAGAGCATCGTCCGCGATTCGTGTGGTCGCACTCCTTCTGCACACGGTACTGAACAAGTCTGAGCTTTTCTCACTAGGGTGTTGCCTCCGTACATGCCAGAACATTCACTTTTAACGGCTGCGTCATTTTTGAATTTTAAGTTGGTTGTGTTGGCACAGGTTTTCAATTGTAAAACCACAGGTGTGTCAATTTGCGATGGCTTACTGTGTCTGAGTCAGCATGTTAGGTATTATTTAGAAACATAGAAAATAGGTGCAGGAGTAGGCCATTCGGCCCTTCGAGCCTGCACCGCCATTCAGTACAATCATGGCTGATCATCCAACTCAGAACCCTGTACCTGCCTTCTCTCCATACCCCCGATCCCTTTAACCACAAGGGCCATATCAAACTCTCTTTCTTGGTTGGCTGCATAGATCTTGGCTGACAAGCTCCCGTCAGACACTGTGTGCCCTTTGGTGTAAGTAAATTGTATTGAGACCCGGTCCTGGGTCATTATCGTTCATTATTATTGATCGTACAGCAGCGGTTCAGGCCCTTCAGCCCATCCAGTCCCTGCTCGCCATGACGGATCAACTCTATTCACCAAAGTATTTGTTATAAAGATATGCGCGTCATATCACTATGTGCTACCTTGGAAATGAATCTCAAGATAGTAAATGGTGACATATAAATACTTTGATCATAAATCATAAACATTACACATATTAGGAATTTTCTGTAGTGTGCTGGTGCAACGTGAAACAAAAACATTCACTTAACTACGAAGAATTATATAGAAATACAGTGCAGATATGGAATAAAATGTGATGCTGCCTGGCTTGCTGAGTTCCCCCAGCATTTTGTGGGTGTTGCATAAAAGCCAGCTTGTATTTACAAAGTAACAGCCTTATTTTTTAAAAAAGTGGTTTGAAGTGTTTAAAATGCTGTTCTATGACAGGGGTAATAGAGGGGGTGGGGGTGGAGGGAACTAATCGGAATGGTTGATCACATTAACTGTTTAATGTGATCTTTTAAACTTTTTAAACTTTTAAGAAGGCATAAGGGAGCGTGGGAAAGGGAAGTTTGCTGTGTGGGTAGTGTCTGCAATGATTTTTCCTGTCCGCTGCTTTGTCCTGGACACAGACAAGCCCTGCAGTGTCGGTAGTTATCTGCTGACCTGACAGGTCGCTGTAGTTTCTGTACACTGTGAGAGGATGCTACACCAAACCAAACAGTAATGGCCGATGTGAGGATACTCTCTATCACCTAACCATCTAACCCAGTCAGTCAGTCAATGGGTGCCGTCCCAAATCCGGGGTTCGCAGCTATGCACCTCCATCTTCTTCGATCTTGCGACAGCACCGAGTACAGCTTCTCCTCCAGTTTGTTCTCGCTGGCTGCCTTGGCACCGCCCGCCGCCATCCCCGCCGAACTCGAGCCCGAGGCCATGTCGGCCTCCAGCCATGGCCACTTCTTCGAGCTCGGTCCCTCCTTAGGCGGAGGCCTTGGGCAGGTCCAGGCACACAGTGCAGTGCCCAAGTTCATCATGTCTCTTCTAACTAGCTGCATAGCATACAGTTCGTAGATACGTGGTGAGGCTTTAATATCTTCCACGGAAGATGGCCATTGGCTCACAAGGAGATCATCCGCCCTTTGTCAGGTCTTGTTTTTTTTAGTCCTGCTTTGTGTCCTCACACCCTCTTCACCAGACTAAGTCCGGTGGGGGAGCCGGCCCAAGTCGCCGACCACTCAACCATGGCCCCCACCGAATCTCTCCGAGTGCCCGGCGCCCGACCGAAAAACCATGGTCATGCTCCCCAAGTGAAGCGAATTGAAAGGTCTGTGTAGAGTGGATGTGGCGAGGCAGTTGAGGATTTGAGGGTGCAGCCCAGAAATAAAGGGTCGTCACTTTCAAACCAGGGTGAAGAATTCCTTCAGGCAGAGGATGGTGAATCTGTGGAATTTGTTTCCTCTGAGGGATGTGGAGGTTCTGTGTTGCTAAGGGGGGGGGGGGGGTGGTAAAGCCACAGAATGCAGTTGAGAAAAATCAGCCATGATTGAACAGTGGAGCAGCCTGGATGGGCCACATGTCCTATTTCTGCTCCTATATCAGATGGTCTCGTGGCCTAATTAATCCCATTTAGCAGCACCTCGTGCCCTTGTGTGTTTTAGCTCGTCCAGGGTATGAAATATTGTGAGAGCCTCTGCTTTTACTACCCTCTGAGGCAGTGTGTTCTGTACTACAGCTGTCCTCTGGGTAGCCTCGGGTCCCCCCTAACTCCTAGCCTGGGACCTCTGCATGCGGGTTGTAGATCTCCCTTGTGTTGCTGTTTGTCGGGAGTGAGCTGTGTGCAGACTGGCCGCAACAACAAAGACAACGTCACAGAGTCACTGGGGGGTGGATTTCCCATTTCCTATGCTGCTTTCCAAAGCCGGTGTTGAGTTTATTGTTGTGGGACAGGTATATAAAGGTTCACTTTATTTAGCACTTGCATGTCAAAACGTACAGTAAGGTGCCTTGTTTCTGCCAGGAACCCACAAGAGTTACCATGCCTCAGGTGCCAACGAAGTATGCTCACTACTCGTTACCGCTAACTCGTACGAGTTTGGAGTGTGTGCGGAAAGCCGCGGATCACATCCAAACCACTTGGGGACGGAGGTAGCAGAGGAACAAAGTATTCCAGCTGGCGCGGCTAGCCGTTACATTTCCACGCCACTGTGAGGCACTGCAATCGAAAGCCTATTGCAACATCATCATGACTATGTAACCATCAGCTATTCCGAGAGCAATACATCACGGATACAGGCCCTTCAGCCCAACAAGTCGGTAATGAGCACGGTCCACCCAGTGAGACTCAATTACCTGCGTTCAGTGAATACCGAGCACCAGTTAGGCTCATTTACCTGCGTTCAACTCACACCGAGACCAGTGAGACTCAATTACCTGCATTTTGAGTCTCACTGGTCTCGGTGTGACTTGAACTGAATATTGAGCACCAGTTAGACTCAATTACCTGTGTTCAGCCCACACTGAGCACCAGTGAGACACAATTACCTGTGTTCAGCCCACACCGAGCACCAGTTAGACACAATTACCTGTGTTCAAACCACACCGAGCACCAGTTAGACTCATTTACCTGTGTTTAGCGAATACCGAGCACCAGTTAGACTCATTTACCTGTGTTCAGTGAATACCGAGCACCAGTTAGACTCAATTACCTGTGTTCAGCTCACACCGAGACCAGTGAGACACAATTACCTGTGTTCACCCACACTGAGCACCAGTTAGACACAATTACCTGTGTTCAGCCCACACTGAGCACCAATTAGACTCAATTACCTGCGTTCAGCCCACACTGAGCACCAGTGAGACACAATGACCTGTGTTCAGCCCACACTGAGCACCAGTGAGACACAATTACCTGTGTTCAGCCCACACTGAGCACCAGTGAGACACAATTACCTGTGTTCAACTCACACCGAGACTGGTGAGACTCAATTACCTGCATTCACTGAATATTGAGCACCAGTTAGACACAATTACCTGTGTAGAGCCCACACCGAGCACCGGTGAGACACAATTACCTGTGTTCAACCCACACTGAGCACCAGTGAGACACAATTACCTGTTTTCAGCCCACACCGAGCACCAGTTAGACACAATTACCTGTGTTCAGCCCACACCGAGCACCAGTGAGACACAATTACCTGTGTTCAACCCACACCGAGCACCAGTTAGACACAATTACCTGTGTTCAACCCACACCGAGCACCAGTTAGACACAATTACCTGTGTTCAGCCCACACCGAGCACCAGTGAGACACAATTACCTGTGTTCAGCCCACATTGAGCACCAGTTAGACTCAATTACCTGCGTTCAACCCACACTGAGCACCAGTTAGACACAATTACCTGTGTTCAGCCCACAAAAAGCACCAGTGAGACACAATTACCTGCGTTTAGCGAATACCGAGCGCCAGTTAGACACCATTACCTGCGTTTAGCGAATACCGAGCAACAGTTAGACACAATTACCTGTGTTCAGCCCACACCGAGCACCAGTGAGACACAATTACCTGTGTTCAGCCCACACTGAGCACCAGTGAGACACAATTACCTGTGTTTAGCGAATACCGAGCACCAGTTAGACAGAATTACCTGTGTTCAGCCCACACTGAGCATCAGTGAGACACAATTACCTGTGTTCAGCCCACACTGAGCACTAGTTAGACACAATTACCTGCGTTTAGCGAATACCGAGCACCAGTTAGACACGATTACCTGCGTTTAGCGAATACCGAGCACCAGTTAGACACAATTACCTGTGTTCAACCCACACCGAGCACCAGTGAGACACAATTACCTGTGTTCAGCCCACACTGAGCACCAGTGAGACACAATTACCTGTGTTCAGCCCACACCGAGCACCAGTGAGACACAATTACCTGTGTTCAGCCCACACTGAGCACCAGTTAGACACAATTACCTGTGTTCAGCCCACAAAAAGCACCAGTTAGACACAATTACCTGTGTTCAGCCCACACTGAGCACCAGTGAGACACAATTACCTGCGTTCAGTGAATACTGAGCACCAGTTAGACTCATTTACCTGCGTTCAGTGAATACCGAGCACCAGTTAGACTCAATTACCTGTGTTCAACCCACACTGAGCACCAGTGAGACAGAATTACCTGTGTTCAGCCCACACTGAGCACCAGTGAGACAGAATTACCTGTGTTCAGCCCACACTGAGCACCAGTGAGACACAATTACCTGTGTTCAACCCACACTGAGCACCAGTGAGACACAATTACCTGTGTTCAGCCCACACTGAGCACCAGTGAGGCACAATTACCTGTGTTCAACCCACACTGAGCACCAGTGAGACACAATTACCTGCGTTCAGTGAATACCGAGCACCAGTTAGACTCATTTACCTGCGTTCAGTGAATACCGAGCACCAGTTAGACTCATTTACCTGCGTTCAGTGAATACCGAGCACCAGTTGGACTCAATTACCTGTGTTCAACCCACACTGAGCACCAGTGAGACACAATTACCTGTGTTCAGCCCACACTGAGCACCAGTGAGACACAATTACCTGTGTTCAATCCACACTGAGCACCAGTGAGACAGAATTACCTGTGTTCAGCCCACACTGAGCACCAGTGAGACACAATTACCTGCGTTTAGCCCATATCGAGCACCAGTGAGACACAATTACCTGTGTTCAGCCCACACTGAGCACCAGTGAGACACAATTACCTGCGTTTAGCCCATATCGAGCACCAGTGAGACACAATTACCTGTGTTCAGCCCACACTGAGCACCAGTGAGACACAATTACCTGTGTTCAACCCACACTGAGCACCAGTGAGACACAATTACCTGCGTTCAGTGAATACTGAGCACCAGTTAGACTCATTTACCTGCGTTCAGTGAATACCGAGCACCAGTTAGACTCAATTACCTGTGTTCAACCCACACTGAGCACCAGTGAGACAGAATTACCTGTGTTCAGCCCACACTGAGCACCAGTGAGACACAATTACCTGCGTTTAGCCCATATCGAGCACCAGTGAGACACAATTACCTGTGTTCAGCCCACACTGAGCACCAGTGAGACACAATTACCTGTGTTCAACCCACACTGAGCACCAGTGAGACACAATTACCTGTGTTCAGCCCACACTGAGCACCAGTGAGACACAATTACCTGTGTTCAACCCACACTGAGCACCAGTGAGACACAATTACCTGCATTCACTGAATATTGAGCACCAGTTAGACACAATTACCTGTGTTCAGCCCACACCGAGCACCAGTGAGACACAATTACCTGTGTTCAACCCACACTGAGCACCAGTGAGACACAATTAACTGTGTTCAGCCCACACCGAGCACCAGTGAGACACAATTACCTGTGTTCAACCCACACTGAGCACCAGTGAGACACAATTACCTGCGTTCAGTGAATACCGAGCACCAGTTAGCCTCATTTACCTGCGTTCAGTGAATACCGAGCACCAGTTAGACTCAATTACCTGTTTTCAACCCACACTGAGCACCAGTGAGACACAATTACCTGTGTTCAGCCCACACTGAGCACCAGTGAGACACAATTACCTGTGTTTAGCGAATACCGAGCACCAGTTAGACAGAATTACCTGTGTTCAGCCCACACTGAGCATCAGTGAGACACAATTACCTGTGTTCAGCCCACACTGAGCACTAGTTAGACACAATTCCCTGCGTTTAGCGAATACCGAGCACCAGTTAGACACGATTACCTGCGTTTAGCGAATACCGAGCACCAGTTAGACACAATTACCTGTGTTCAACCCACACCGAGCACCAGTGAGACACAATTACCTGTGTTCAGCCCACACTGAGCACCAGTGAGACACAATTACTTGTGTTCAGCCCACACTGAGCACCAGTGAGACAGAATTACCTGTGTTCAGCCCACACTGAGCACCAGTTCAGCCCACACTGAGACAGACACAAATTACCTGTGTTCGTTCAGTGAATACCGAGCCCAGTTAGACTCACTGAGCACCAGTGAGACACAATTACCTGTGTTCAGCCCACACTGAGCACCAGTGAGACACAATTACCTGTGTTCAGCCCACACTGAGCACCAGTGAGACACAATTACCTGTGTTCAGCCCACACTGAGCACCAGTGAGACACAATTACCTGCGTTTAGCCCATATCGAGCACCAGTGAGACACAATTACCTGTGTTCAGCCCACACTGAGCACCAGTGAGACACAATTACCTGTGTTCAACCCACACTGAGCACCAGTGAGACACAATTACCTGCGTTCAGTGAATACTGAGCACCAGTTAGACTCATTTACCTGCGTTCAGTGAATACCGAGCACCAGTTAGACTCAATTACCTGTGTTCAACCCACACTGAGCACCAGTGAGACAGAATTACCTGTGTTCAGCCCACACTGAGCACCAGTGAGACACAATTACCTGCGTTTAGCCCATATCGAGCACCAGTGAGACACAATTACCTGTGTTCAGCCCACACTGAGCACCAGTGAGACACAATTACCTGTGTTCAACCCACACTGAGCACCAGTGAGACACAATTACCTGTGTTCAGCCCACACTGAGCACCAGTGAGGCACAATTACCTGTGTTCAACCCACACTGAGCACCAGTGAGACACAATTACCTGCATTCACTGAATATTGAGCACCAGTTAGACACAATTACCTGTGTTCAGCCCACACCGAGCACCAGTGAGACACAATTACCTGTGTTCAACCCACACTGAGCACCAGTGAGACACAATTAACTGTGTTCAGCCCACACCGAGCACCAGTGAGACACAATTACCTGTGTTCAACCCACACTGAGCACCAGTGAGACACAATTACCTGCGTTCAGTGAATACCGAGCACCAGTTAGCCTCATTTACCTGCGTTCAGTGAATACCGAGCACCAGTTAGACTCAATTACCTGTTTTCAACCCACACTGAGCACCAGTGAGACACAATTACCTGTGTTCAGCCCACACTGAGCACCAGTGAGACACAATTACCTGCGTTTAGCCCATATCGAGCACCAGTGAGACACAATTACCTGTGTTCAGCCCACACTGAGCACCAGTGAGACACAATTACCTGTGTTCAGCCCACACTGAGCACCAGTGAGACACAATTACCTGTGTTCAGCCCACACTGAGCACCAGTGAGACACAATTACCTGTGTTCAGCCCACACTGAGCACCAGTGAGACACAATTACCTGTGTTCACCCCACACTGAGCACCAGTTAGACACAATTACCTGTGTTCAGCCCACACTGAGCACCAGTTAGACACAATTACCTGTGTTCAGCCCACACTGAGCACCAGTGAGACAGAATTACCTGTGTTCAGCCCACACTGAGCACCAGTGAGACACAATTACCTGTGTTCAGCCCACACTGAGCACCAGTGAGACACAATTACCTGCGTTCAGTGAATACTGAGCACCAGTTAGACTCATTTACCTGCGTTCAGTGAATACCGAGCACCAGTTAGACTCAATTACCTGTTTTCAACCCACACTGAGCACCAGTGAGACAGAATTACCTGTGTTCAGCCCACACTGAGCACCAGTGAGACACAATTACCTGCGTTTAGCCCATATCGAGCACCAGTGAGACACAATTACCTGTGTTCAGCCCACACTGAGCACCAGTGAGACACAATTACCTGTGTTCAACCCACACCGAGCACCAGTGAGACACAATTACCTGTGTTCAGCCCACACTGAGCACCAGTGAGACACAATTACCTGTGTTCAGCCCACACCGAGCACCAGTGAGACACAATTACCTGTGTTCAGCCCACACTGAGCACCAGTGAGACACAATTACCTGCGTTCAACCCACACTGAGCACCAGTTAGACACAATTACCTGTGTTCAGCCCACAAAAGCACCAGTTAGACACAATTACCTGTGTTCAGCCCACACTGAGCACCAGTGAGACACAATTACCTGCGTTCAGTGAATACTGAGCACCAGTTAGACTCATTTACCTGCGTTCAGTGAATACCGAGCACCAGTTAGACTCAATTACCTGTGTTCAACCCACACTGAGCACCAGTGAGACAGAATTACCTGTGTTCAGCCCACACTGAGCACCAGTGAGACAGAATTACCTGTGTTCAGCCCACACTGAGCACCAGTGAGACACAATTACCTGTGTTCAACCCACACTGAGCACCAGTGAGACACAATTACCTGTGTTCAGCCCACACTGAGCACCAGTGAGGCACAATTACCTGTGTTCAACCCACACTGAGCACCAGTGAGACACAATTACCTGCATTCACTGAATATTGAGCACCAGTTAGACACAATTACCTGTGTTCAGCCCACACCGAGCACCAGTGAGACACAATTACCTGTGTTCAACCCACACTGAGCACCAGTGAGACACAATTAACTGTGTTCAGCCCACACCGAGCACCAGTGAGACACAATTACCTGTGTTCAACCCACACTGAGCACCAGTGAGACACAATTACCTGCGTTCAGTGAATACCGAGCACCAGTTAGACTCATTTACCTGCGTTCAGTGAATACCGAGCACCAGTTAGACTCAATTACCTGTTTTCAACCCACACTGAGCACCAGTGAGACACAATTACCTGTGTTCAGCCCACACTGAGCACCAGTGAGACACAATTACCTGCGTTTAGCCCATATCGAGCACCAGTGAGACACAATTACCTGTGTTCAGCCCACACTGAGCACCAGTGAGACACAATTACCTGTGTTCAGCCCACACTGAGCAC